>NW_026290826.1:162500-228302 GCF_023373465.1 Oncorhynchus keta
CTCCTAGCAGGACCTCTCCTCCTAGCAGGACCTCTCCTCCTAGCAGGACCTCTTCTCCAAGCAGGTGAGATAGTCCACTAGAGACAGGTGAGATAGTCCACTAGAGACAGGTGAGATAGTCCACTAGAGACAGGTGAGATAGTCCACTAGAGACAGGTGAGATAGTCCACTAGAGACAGGTGAGATAGTCCACTAGAGACAGGTGAGATAGTCCACTAGAGACAGGTGAGATAGTCCACTAGAGACAGGTGAGACAGTCCACTAGAGACAGGTGAGACAGTCCACTAGAGACAGGTGAGACAGTCCACTAGAGACAGGTGAGACAGTCCACTAGAGACAGGTGAGACAGTCCACTAGAGACAGGTGAGACAGTCCACTAGAGACAGGTGAGACAGTCCACTAGAGACAGGTGAGACAGTCCACTAGAGACAGGTGAGATAGTCCACTAGAGACAGGTGAGATAGTCCACTAGAGACAGGTGAGACAGTCCACTAGAGACAGGTGAGATAGTCCACTAGAGACAGGTGAGATAGTCCACTAGAGACAGGTGAGATAGTCCACTAGAGACAGGTGAGACAGTCCACTAGAGACAGGTGAGATAGTCCACTAGAGACAGGTGAGATAGTCCACTAGAGACAGGTGAGATAGTCCACTAGAGACAGGTGAGATAGTCCACTAGAGACAGGTGAGATAGTCCACTAGAGACAGGTGAGATAGTCCACTAGAGACAGGTGAGATAGTCCACTAGAGACAGGTGAGATAGTCCACTAGAGACAGGTGAGACAGTCCACTAGAGACAGGTGAGACAGTCCACTAGAGACAGGTGAGACAGTCCACTAGAGACAGGTGAGACAGTCCACTAGAGACAGGTGAGATAGTCCACTAGAGACAGGTGAGACAGTCCACTAGAGACAGGTGAGATAGTCCACTAGAGACAGGTAGTCCACTAGAGACAGGTGAGATAGTCCACTAGAGACAGGTGAGATAGCCTGAACGGTGAACTAGCTAGCAGGACTACACTGAGAGAGACAGGTGAGACAGTCCACTAGAGACAGGTGAGATAGTCCACTAGAGACAGGGTGAGATAGTCCACTAGAGACAGGACTACAGATAGTCCACTAGAGATAGTCCACTAGAGACAGGTGAGATAGTCCACTAGAGACAGGTGAGATAGTCCACTAGAGACAGGTGAGACAGTCCACTAGAGACAGGTGAGACAGTCCACTAGAGACAGGTGAGACAGTTAGAGACTAGTCCACTAGAGACAGGTGAGACAGTCCACTAGAGACAGAGATAGTCCACTAGAGACAGGTGAGATAGGATAGTCCACTAGAGACAGGTAAGATAGTCCACTAGAGACAGGTGTGATAGTCCACTAGAGACAGGTAAGATAGTCCACTAGAGACAGCCAACCTGGCTAGCCAACCTGCCTGAACGGTGAACTAGCTAGCAGGACTACATGATTAGAACTGGCTAGCCAACCTGCCTGGATGGTGAACTAGCTAGCAGGACTACATGATTAGAACTGGCTAGCCAACCTGCCTGATGGTGAACTAGCTAGCAGGACTACATGATTAGAACTGGCTAGCCAACCTGCCTGGATGGTGAACTAGCTAGCAGGACTACATGATTAGAACTGGCTAGCCAACCTGCCTGAATGGTGAACTAGCTAGCAGGACTACATGATTAGAACTGGCTAGCCAACCTGCCTGGATGGTGAACTAGCTAGCAGGACTACATGATTAGAACTGGCTAGCCAACCTGCCTGGATGGTGAACTAGCTAGCAGGACTACATGATTAGAACTGGCTAGCCAACCTGCCTGGATGGTGAACGAGCTAGCAGGACTACATGATTAGAACTGGCTAGCCAACCTGCCTGGATGGTGAACTAGCTAGCAGGACTACATGATTAGAACTGGCTAGCCAACCTGCCTGGATGGTGAACTAGCTAGCAGGACTACATGATTAGAACTGGCTAGCCAACCTGCCTGGATGGTGAACTAGCTAGCAGGACTACATGATTAGAACTGGCTAGCCAACCTGCCTGGATGGTGACTAGCTAGCAGGACTACATGATTAGAACTGGCTAGCCAACCTGCCTGCATGGTGAACGAGCTAGCAGGACGACAGAGGGGCGAGCACAGAATACAGAGCGATATCAGTACACAGCTATGAGACTGTGTTCCATCAAATCTGTTGTTTACTAAATCACAGTGGAATCTGACCACAAGAGGGACGTCGTGTCGGGATAAGTGGAACGCTGAAAGGCTATAGTTGGGGATGGACAGCTGTCATTAAACCCTTTAGAGGACGGATTGTCTCATGGTGGACCTGGACTCCAGTCCTGATAGAGACTCTGATCGTCTTTAAAGTCACCGAATTCCAGACCAGCTGATCACCACGACTACGGATGGACGAGGAAGCAGCAGTGACACAGGTCTGATATGACAGGTAGTAGTGCATCACCATGGTTTAACACCCTCTCTGACGTGTGGTGGACAGGTAGTAGGGCATCACCATGGTTTAACACCCTCTCTGACGTGTGGTTGACAGGTAGTAGGGCATCACCATGGTTTAACACCCTCTCTGACGTGTGGTTGACAGGTAGTAGTGCATCACCATGGTTTAACACCCTCTCTGACGTGTGGTTGACAGGTAGTAGTGCATCACCATGGTTTAACACCCTCTCTGACGTGTGGTTGACAGGTAGTAGTGCATCATCATGGTTTAACACCCTCTCTGACGTGTGGTTGACAGGTAGTAGGGCATCACCATGGTTTAACACCCTCTCTGACGTGTGGTTGACAGGTAGTAGGGCATCACCATGGTTTAACACCCTCTCTGACGTGTGGTTGACAGGTAGTAGGGCATCACCATGGTTTAACACCCTCTCTGACGTGTGGTTGACAGGTAGTAGTGCATCACCATGGTTTAACACCCTCTCTGACGTGTGGTTGACAGGTAGTAGGGCATCACCATGGTTTAACACCCTCTCTGACGTGTGGTTGACAGGTAGTAGGGCATCACCATGGTTTAACACCCTCTCTGACGTGTGGTTGACAGGTAGTAGGGCATCACCATGGTTTAACACCCTCTCTGACGTGTGGTTGACAGGTAGTAGGGCATCACCATGGTTTAACACCCTCTCTGACGTGTGGTTGACAGGTAGTAGGGCATCACCATGGTTTAACACCCTCTCTGACGTGTGGTTGACAGGTAGTAGTGCATCACCATGGTTTAACACCCTCTCTGACGTGTGGTTGACAGGTAGTAGGGCATCACCATGGTTTAACACCCTCTCTGACGTGTGGTTGACAGGTAGTAGGGCATCACCATGGTTTAACACCCTCTCTGACGTGTGGTTGACAGGTAGTAGGGCATCACCATGGTTTAACACCCTCTCTGAGGTGTGGTTGACAGGTAGTAGGGCATCACCATGGTTTAACACCCTCTCTGACGTGTGGTTGACAGGTAGTAGGGCATCACCATGGTTTAACACCCTCTCTGACGTGTGGTTGACAGGTAGTAGTGCATCACCATGGTTTAACACCCTCTCTGACGTGTGGTTGACAGGTAGTAGTGCATCACCATGGTTTAACACCCCTCTGACGTGTGGTTGACAGGTAGTAGTGCATCACCATGGTTAACACCCTCTCTGACGTGTGGTTGACAGGTAGTAGGGCATCACCATGGTTTAACGCCCTCTCTGACGTGTGGTTGACAGGTAGTAGGGCATCACCATGGTTTAACACCCTCTCTGAACGTGTGGATGACAGGTAGTAGTGCATCACCATGGTTTAACACCCTCTCTGACGTGTGGTTGACAGGTAGTAGTGCATCACCATGGTTAACACCCTCTCTGACGTGTGGTCTGTTGAAACATACAGTAGTAGAGGAATAGGTGGGAACTCTCACTCACAATCAAAAAGCTGATAAAAATGGACAGAGACAAATGCTTTGGGAAGGTTGTGAAAGGCTGAGCAACAGAAGGAAAAAACTCTCTCTGATAAAGAGCAACTTGGAAGAAAGGAATTCACAAGGCTATTCCCAGGTTTTGTTTTCAAGGAACATCGATGCATGAATTTGAAGAATTCAGACGGTACCGGGTCAATAACAACAGACTGGTGTCCTCGTTACACATTTACCAGCAGCCATGTTGTGTTGAGTCATGGTCCAGACGGAGAGAGAGAGAAGAGAGAGGAAGTCTTCCTGACACCATCTGTCCTCAGTGTAAACTCAGCTAAGCTCAGTCGCACCCCAGATAATACCCACAGGCCTCTACCGGTCCCTTCCTGGATAATACCCAGAATCATCTCTGCTCTGTTAATTGTTCCCAGAGCGTTCAGAGCTTTAATTGATTCCTCAAAAATAAACCAGCCAGCGTAACCCTGGGGGAATGGAGAGGCTTCTCTACCGGGCCTGACAGCTGATACTGTAGGAGGGAGAGGGGCGTCTCTACCGGGCCTGACAGCTGATACTGTAGGAGGGAGAGGGGCATCTCTACCGGGCCTGACAGCTGATACTGTAGGAGGGAGAGGGGCATCTCTACCGGGCCTGACAGCTGATACTGTAGGAGGGAGAGGGGCGTCTCTACCGGGCCTGACAGCTGATACTGTAGGAGGGAGAGGGGCGTCTCTACCGGGCCTGACAGCTGATACTGTAGGAGGGAGAGGGGCATCTCTACCGGGCCTGACAGCTGATACTGTAGGAGGGAGAGGGGCGTCTCTACCGGGCCTGACAGCTGATACTGTAGGAGGGAGAGGGGCATCTCTACCGGGCCTGACAGCTGATACTGTAGGAGGGAGAGGGGCAGGGCATCTCTACCGGGCCTGACAGCTGATACTGTAGGAGGGAGTCGGGCGTCTCTACCGGGCCTGACAGCTGATACTGTAGGAGGGAGAGGGGCAGGGCTTCTCTACCGGGCCTGACAGCTGATACTGTAGGAGGGAGAGGGGCATCTCTACCTGGCCTGACAGCTGATACTGTAGGAGGGAGAGGGGCATCTCTACCGGGCCTGACAGCTGATACTGTAGGAGGGAGAGGGGCGTCTCTACCGGGCCTGACAGCTGATACTGTAGGAGGGAGAGGGGCATCTCTACCGGGCCTGACAGCTGATACTGTAGGAGGGAGAGGGGCAGGGCATCTCTACCGGGCCTGACAGCTGATACTGTAGGAGGGAGAGGGGCAGGGCTTCTCTACCGGGCCTGACAGCTGATACTGTAGGAGGGAGAGAGGCTTCTCTACCGGGCCTGACAGCTGATACTGTAGGAGGGAGAGGGGCAGGGCTTCTCTACCGGGCCTGACAGCTGATACTGTAGGAGGGAGTCGGGCGTCTCTACCGGGCCTGACAGCTGATACTGTAGGAGGGAGAGGGGCATCTCTACCGGGCCTGACAGCTGATACTGTAGGAGGGAGAGGGGCATCTCTACCGGGCCTGACAGCTGATACTGTAGGAGGGAGAGGGGCGTCTCTACCGGGCCTGACAGCTGATACTGTAGGAGGGAGAGGGGCAGGGCATCTCTACCGGGCCTGACAGCTGATACTGTAGGAGGGAGAGGGGCATCTCTACCGGGCCTGACAGCTGATACTGTAGGAGGGAGGGGCAGGGCATCTCTACCGGGCCTGACAGCTGATACTGTAGGAGGGAGAGGGGCATCTCTACCGGGCCTGACAGCTGATACTGTAGGAGGGAGAGGGGCGTCTCTACCGGGCCTGACAGCTGATACTGTAGGAGGGAGAGGGGCGTCTCTACCGGGCCTGACAGCTGATACTGTAGGAGGGAGAGGGGCATCTCTACCGGGCCTGACAGCTGATACTGTAGGAGGGAGAGGGGCAGGGCATCTCTACCGGGCCTGACAGCTGATACTGTAGGAGGGAGAGGGGCGTCTCTACCGGGCCTGACAGCTGATACTGTAGGAGGGAGAGGGGCAGGGCATCTCTACCGGGCCTGACAGCTGATACTGTAGGAGGGAGAGGGGCAGGGCTTCTCTACCGGGCCTGACAGCTGATACTGTAGGAGGGAGAGGGGCAGGGCTTCTCTACCGGGCCTGACAGCTGATACTGTAGGAGGGAGAGGGGCTTCTCTACCGGGCCTGACAGTTCATCCTGTAGGGGGAGAGGCAGGGCTTCTCTACCGGGCCTGACAGTTTATACTGTAGGAGGGAGAGGGGCTTCTCTACCGGGCCTGACAGCTGATACTGTAGGAGGGAGAGAGGCAGGGCTTCTCTACCGGGCCTGACAGTTTATACTGTAGGAGGGAGAGAGGCAGGGCTTCTCTACCGGGCCTGACAGTTCTTCCTGTAGGAGGGAGAGGGGCTTCTCTACCGGGCCTGACAGTTCTTCCTGTAGGAGGGAGTGGGGCTTCTCTACCGGGCCTGACAGCTGATACTGTAGGAGGGAGAGGGGCAGGGCATCTCTACCGGGCCTGACAGCTGATACTGTAGGAGGGAGAGGGGCAGGGCATCTCTACCGGGCCTGACAGCTGATACTGTAGGAGGGAGAGGGGCAGGGCATCTCTACCGGGCCTGACAGCTGATACTGTAGGAGGGAGAGGGGCATCTCTACCGGGCCTGACAGCTGATACTGTAGGAGGGAGAGGGGCATCTCTACCGGGCCTGACAGCTGATACTGTAGGAGGGAGAGGGGCAGGGCTTCTCTACCGGGCCTGACAGCTGATACTGTAGGAGGGAATGGGGCAGGGCTTCTCTACCGGGCCTGACAGCTGATACTGTAGGAGGGAGAGGGGCAGGGCATCTCTACTGGGCCTGACAGCTGATACTGTAGGAGGGAATGGGGCAGGGCTTCTCTACCGGGCCTGACAGCTGATACTGTAGGAGGGCGAGGGGCATCTCTACCGGGCCTGACAGCTGATACTGTAGGAGGGAGAGGGGCAGGGCTTCTCTACCGGGCCTGACAGCTGATACTGTAGGAGGGAGAGAGGCTTCTCTACCGGGCCTGACAGCTGATACTGTAGGAGGGAGAGGGGCAGGGCTTCTCTACCGGGCCTGACAGCTGATACTTCTCTAATGACCAGTTATGATGGTTCTTCCTGTAGGAGGGGCTTCTCTAATGACCAGGTATGATGGTTCTTCCTGTAGGAGGGGCAGGCCTTCTCTAATGACCAGGTATGATGGTTCTTCCTGTAGGAGGGGCAGGCCTTCTCTAATGACCAGTTATGATGGTTCTTCCTGTAGGAGGGGCAGGCCTTCTCTAATGACCAGGTATGATGGTTCTTCCTGTAGGAGGGGCAGGCCTTCTCTAATGACCAGGTATGATGGTTCTTCCTGTAGGAGGGGCAGGCCTTCTCTAATGACCAGGTATGATGGTTCTTCCTGTAGGAGGGGCAGGCCTTCTCTAATGACCAGGTATGATGGTTCTTCCTGTAGGAGGGGCAGGCCTTCTCTAATGACCAGGTATGATGGTTCTTCCTGTAGGAGGGGCAGGCCTTCTCTAATGACCAGGTATGATGGTTCTTCCTGTAGGAGGGGCAGACCTTCTCTAATGACCAGGTATGATGGTTCTTCCTGTAGGAGGGGCAGGCCTTCTCTAATGATCAGGTATGATGGTTCTTCCTGTAGGAGGGGCAGGCCTTCTCTAATGACCAGGTATGATGGTTCTTCCTGTAGGAGGGGCAGGCCTTCTCTAATGACCAGGTATGATGGTTCTTCCTGTAGGAGGGGCAGGCCTTCTCTAATGACCAGGTATGATGGTTCTTCCTGTAGGAGGGGCAGGCCTTCTCTAATGACCAGGTATGATGGTTCTTCCTGTAGGAGGGGCAGGCCTTCTCTAATGACCAGGTATGATGGTTCTTCCTGTAGGAGGGGCAGGCCTTCTCTAATGACCAGGTATGATGGTTCTTCCTGTAGGAGGGGCAGGCCTTCTCTAATGACCAGGTATGATGGTTCTTCCTGTAGGAGGGGCAGGCCTTCTCTAATGACCAGGTATGATGGTTCTTCCTGTAGGAGGGGCAGGCCTTCTCTAATGACCAGGTATGATGGTTCTTCCTGTAGGAGGGGCAGACCTTCTCTAATGACCAGGTATGATGGTTCTTCCTGTAGGAGGGGCAGGCCTTCTCTAATGATCAGGTATGATGGTTCTTCCTGTAGGAGGGGCAGGCCTTCTCTAATGACCAGGTATGATGGTTCTTCCTGTAGGAGGGGCAGGCCTTCTCTAATGACCAGGTATGATGGTTCTTCCTGTAGGAGGGGCAGGCCTTCTCTAATGACCAGGTATGATGGTTCTTCCTGTAGGAGGGGCTTCTCTAATAACCAGGTATGATGGTTCTTCCTGTAGGAGGGGCTTCTCTAATAACCAGGTATGATGGTTCTTCCTGTAGGAGGGGCAGGCCTTCTCTAATGACCAGGTATGATGGTTCTTCCTGTAGGAGGGGCAGGCCTTCTCTAATGACCAGGTATGATGGTTCTTCCTGTAGGAGGGGCAGGCCTTCTCTAATGACCAGGTATGATGGTTCTTCCTGTAGGAGGGGCAGGCCTTCTCTAATGACCAGGTATGATGGTTCTTCCTGTAGGAGGGGCAGGCCTTCTCTAATGACCAGGTATGATGGTTCTTCCTGTAGGAGGGGCAGGCCTTCTCTAATGACCAGGTATGATGGTTCTTCCTGTAGGAGGGGCAGGCCTTCTCTAATGACCAGGTATGATGGTTCTTCCTGTAGGAGGGGCAGGCCTTCTCTAATGACCAGGTATGATGGTTCTTCCTGTAGGAGGGGCAGGCCTTCTCTAATGACCAGGTATGATGGTTCTTCCTGTAGGAGGGGCAGGCCTTCTCTAATGACCAGGTATGATGGTTCTTCCTGTAGGAGGGGCAGGCCTTCTTTAATGATCAGGTATGATGGTTCTTCCTGTAGGAGGAGGGGCAGGCCTTCTCTAATAACCAGGTATGATGGTTCTTCCTGTAGGAGGGGCAGGCCTTCTCTAATGACCAGGTATGATGGTTCTTCCTGTAGGAGGGGCAGGCCTTCTCTAATGACCAGGTATGATGGTTCTTCCAGGTATGATGGTAGGAGGGCCTTCTCTAATGACCAGGTATGATGGTTCTTCCTGTAGGAGGGGCAGGCCTTCTCTAATGACCAGGTATGATGGTTCTTCCTGTAGGAGGGGCAGGCCTTCTCTAATGACCAGGTATGATGGTTCTTCCTGTAGGAGGGGCAGGCCTTCTCTAATGACCAGGTATGATGGTTCTTCCTGTAGGAGGGCCTTCTCTAATGACCAGGTATGATGGTTCTTCCTGTAGGAGGGGCAGGCCTTCTCTAATGACCAGGTATGATGGTTCTTCCTGTAGGAGGGGCAGGCCTTCTCTAATGACCAGGTATGATGGTTCTTCCTGTAGGAGGGGCAGGCCTTCTCTAATGACCAGGTATGATGGTTCTTCCTGTAGGAGGGGCAGGCCTTCTCTAATGACCAGGTATGATGGTTCTTCCTGTAGGAGGGGCAGGCCTTCTCTAATGACCAGGTATGATGGTTCTTCCTGTAGGAGGGGCAGGCCTTCTCTAATGACCAGGTATGATGGTTCTTCCTGTAGGAGGGCCTTCTCTAATGACCAGGTATGATGGTTCTTCCTGTAGGAGGGGCAGGCCTTCTCTAATGACCAGGTATGATGGTTCTTCCTGTAGGAGGGGCAGGCCTTCTCTAATGACCAGGTATGATGGTTCTTCCTGTAGGAGGGGCAGGCCTTCTCTAATGACCAGGTATGATGGTTCTTCCTGTAGGATGGGCAGGCCTTCTCTAATGACCAGGTATGATGGTTCTTCCTGTAGGAGGGGCAGACCTTCTCTAATGACCAGGTATGATGGTTCTTCCTGTAGGAGGGGCAGGCCTTCTCTAATGATCAGGTATGATGGTTCTTCCTGTAGGAGGGGCAGGCCTTCTCTAATGACCAGGTATGATGGTTCTTCCTGTAGGAGGGGCAGGCCTTCTCTAATGACCAGGTATGATGGTTCTTCCTGTAGGAGGGCCTTCTCTAATGACCAGGTATGATGGTTCTTCCTGTAGGAGGGCCTTCTCTAATGACCAGGTATGATGGTTCTTCCTGTAGGAGGGGCTTCTCTAATGATCAGGTATGACGGTTCTTTGATCAGTTATAAAGTTTAAAGCCGTCATTTTAGCATTTTTGCCCAAAGAGTTTTGGCCCATGGTTCTTTTTTTTGTTAAAACTTCATACAATTTCAATTGAGTTGAGCATTAAGGAGACTTACGGATGTAACTATTGTGATTGCTGAATGCAGATATAGAGCAGTCTATTAAAATCCTATATTTCACCTGCCAGAAGAGTCGAGGATTGCAGAGGAAACTCATATTCCCATCATCATCAACGGACATTTTTTAACTGGAGCTCAAATCTAATCATTTTCCCAGAGCGAGAAAAACCCATCCGTGTCCAACACACATCAGCTCACAGGGCCGTGAGAGGAGGGGCTACTGGGGGCCTTTACTGACCCCACAGTCTGGGAACTTCCTAAAATACAACTCCTGGACCAGTGGCCATCCCCATGGACGACCGCTGGACGGAGGCCAATCACAAGCCTCTGACCCGGTGGACAGGGGCCAATCAGAACTCTGACCCGGTGGACAGGGGCCAATCAGAATGTTCCCATGGAAGGTTCCGGTCCCTGCTGACTACATCCCTCTAATGCAGCAGTGTGTTCTGTTCCATTCCGTTCCATTTGGTTGCATCACTCAACATCTGGATAAACAACATGTCAGGGAGGGAAAATATTGTCTTCTAAACAGGCCAGAATCAGGGGAAATATTGTCTTCTAAACAGGCCAGAATCAGGGAAATATTGTCTTCTAAACAGGCCAGAATCAGGGGAAATATTGTCTTCTAAACAGGCCAGAATCAGGGGAAATATTGTCTTCTAAACAGGCCAGAATCAGGGGAAATATTGTCTTCTAAACAGGCCAGAATCAGGGGAAATATTGTCTTCTAAACAGGCCAGAATCAGGGAAAATATTGTCTTCTAAACAGGCCAGAATCAGGGGAAATATTGTCTTCTAAACAGGCCAGAATCAGGGGAAATATTGTCTTCTAAACAGGCCAGAATCAGGGGGAATATTGTCTTCTAAACAGGCCAGAATCAGGGGAATATTGTCTTCTAAACAGGCCAGAATCAGGGAAAATATTGTCTTCTAAACAGGCCAGAATCAGGGAAAATATTGTCTTCTAAACAGGCCAGAATCAGGGAAAATATTGTCTTCTAAACAGGCCAGAATCAGGGGAAATATTGTCTTCTAAACAGGCCAGAATCAGGGGAAATATTGTCTTCTAAACAGGCCAGAATCAGGGGAAATATTGTCTTCTAAACAGGCCAGAATCAGGGGAAATATTGTCTTCTAAACAGGCCAGAATCAGGGGAAATATTGTCTTCTAAACAGGCCAGAATCAGGGGAAATATTGTCTTCTAAACAGGCCAGAATCAGGGGAAATATTGTCTTCTAAACAGGCCAGAATCAGGGGAAATATTGTCTTCTAAACAGGCCAGAATCAGGGGAAATATTGTCTTCTAAACAGGCCAGAATCAGGGGAAATATTGTCTTCTAAACAGGCCAGAATCAGGGGAAATATTGTCTTCTAAACAGGCCAGAATCAGGGGAAATATTGTCTTCTAAACAGGCCAGAATCAGGGGAAATATTGTCTTCTAAACAGGCCAGAATCAGGGGAAATATTGTCTTCTAAACAGGCCAGAATCAGGGGAAATATTGTCTTCTAAACAGGCCAGAATCAGGGGAAATATTGTCTTCTAAACAGGCCAGAATCAGGGGAAATATTGTCTTCTAAACAGGCCAGAATCAGGGGAAATATTGTCTTCTAAACAGGCCAGAATCAGGGGAAATATTGTCTTCTAAACAGGCCAGAATCAGGGGAAATATTGTCTTCTAAACAGGCCAGAATCAGGGGAAATATTGTCTTCTAAACAGGCCAGAATCAGGGGAAATATTGTCTTCTAAACAGGCCAGAATCAGGGGAAATATTGTCTTCTAAACAGGCCAGAATCAGGGGAAATATTGTCTTCTAAACAGGCCAGAATCAGGGAAAATATTGTCTTCTAAACAGGCCAGAATCAGGGAAAAGATAGATGATTACACAACCTAGTGTCTCCTGATCAAAGATCTCTCAGGAGCCCCAGCAGACAGCTAGTTGTTCTAGACCCACATCAGAGGAGAGCCTTCACCTCCAGACGCACTAGCTAACGAGTAGAGACGTTACCAGTACCTTATCAGTCAACACAATACACAGAGAGAGAGAGAGACAGACGCACTAGCTAACGAGTAGAGACGTTACCAGTACCTTATCAGTCAACACAATACACAGAGAGAGAGAGAGAGAGAGAGACAGACTCACTAGCTAACGAGTAGAGACGTTACCAGTACCTTATCAGTCAACACAATACACAGAGAGAGAATTACAATTATAGCTGCAAGTCTCTTGGGGTATGTCTCTATAAGCTTGGCACATGAGGCCACTGGGATGTTTGCCCATTCTTCAAGGCAAAACTGCTCCAGCTCCTTCAAGTTGGATGGGTTCCGCTGGTGTACAGCAATCTTTAAGTCATACCACAGATTCTCAATTGGGATTGAGGTCTGGGCTTTGACTAGGCCATTCCAAAACATGTAAATGTTTTCCCTTAAACCACCCAAGTGTTGCTTTAGCAGTATGCTTAGGGGCATTGTCCTGCTGGAAGGTGAACCTCCGTCTCAAATCTCTGGAAGACTCAAGAATTTCCCTGTATTTAGCGCCATCCATCAATCTTTCAATTCTGACCAGTTTCCCGGTCCCTGCAGATAAACATCCCCACAGCATGATGCTGCTACCACCATACTTCACTGTGGGGATGCTGTTCTCGGGGTGATGAGAGGTGTACCTTCTTCTATATGTTTGGGGAGTCTCCCACATTCCTTTTGTATGAGCAATGGCTCTTTCTGGCCACTCTTCCCTAAAGCCCAGCTCTGTGGAGTGTACGGCTTGAAGTGGTCCTACGGACAGATACTCCCATCTCTGCTGTAGAGCTTTGCAGCTCCTTCAGGGTTATCTTTGGTCTCTTTGTTGCCTCTCTGATTAATGTCCTCCTTGCCTGGTCCGTGAGTTTTGGCGGGCGGCCCTCTCTCGGCGGGTTTGTGGTGGTGCCATATTCTTTCCATGTTTTTAATAATGGATTTAATGATGTTTAAAGTTTCTGCTATTGTTTTATAATCCAACCCTGATCGGTACTTCTCCACAACTCTGCTCTTCATGGTGCTGTTTGCTTGGTGGTGCACCTTGCTTAGGGGTGTTGCAGACTCTGGGGCCTTTCAGAACAGGTGTATATATAATGAGATCATGTGACAGATCATGTGGCAATTAGATTATATTGCACACGGTGGACTTTATTTAATGAATGATGTGACTTCTGAAGGTAATTGGTTGCACCAGATCTTATGTAGGGGCTTCATAGCAAAGGGGGTGAATACATATGATCTTATGTAGGGGCTTCATAGCAAAGGGGGTGAATACATATGATCTTATGTAGGGGCTTCATAGTGAATACATATGATCTTATGTAGGGGCTTCATAGTGAATACATATGATCTTATGTAGGGGCTTCATAGTGAATACATATGATCTTATGTAGGGGCTTCATAGTGAATACATATGATCTTATGTAGGGGCTTCATAGCAAAGGAGCTGAAAATAAGGAACACTTTTTTTGACAAGTTATTTTTTTAATTTCACTTCACCAATTCGGACTATTTTGTGTCTGTCCATTATATGAAATCCAAATTAAAAATCTACTTAAATTACAGGTTGTACTGCAACAAAATAGGAAAAACTCCAAGGAGATGAATACTTTTGCAAGGCACTGTATGCAGAGACAGACAGACAGACAGACAGACAGACAGACAGACAGGCAGGCAGACAGGCAGGCAGGCAGGCAGGCAGGCAGGCAGGCAGACAGACAGACAGACAGACAGGCAGGCAGGCAGGCAGGCAGGCAGGCGACCCAGAGACAGGGTAATAGATAGATAGGGGTTTTAGGTGACATAGCTCCAGGGAAACCAGTTGTAACTGTGGGAGATGAATGGAACAGGAGCTGAAAGGCTCATAACACCAATTACCAGGCAGGTCACTGGAGAGGTGCTTTAACAAACCAATTACCAGGCAGGTCACTGGAGAGGTGCTTTAACGAACCAATTACCAGGCAGGTCACTGGAGAGGTGCTTTAACGAACCAATTACCAGGCAGGTCACTGGAGAGGTGCTTTAACGAACCAATTACCAGGCAGGTCACTGGAGAGGTGCTTTAACGAACCAATTACCAGGCAGGTCACTGGAGAGGTGCTTTAACGACACCAATTACCAGGCAGGTCACTGGAGAGGTGCTTTAACGAACTCGCTACTTATTAATAACTGCTGACCTCTTCCTGATCCTGATGATGGCGATGACGACGACCGGAGCTATTGCTCATCAACAAAGCAGGGGCACTTTAATAGAACAACTCAGTTGATCTATAAAGAAAGGGTAACGAAGATCAAGGTTACCTCCAACTACCAACACAGGTGACTCCTCCTGACCTTTATTAAAAGGTGCAATATGCAGAAATTGCTCCGCCATTTCCTAGGTTACTCAAATTCCAATATTTCACCTAATTTCAGTTTTATGTGACAAGACAATCAATGTATAGAGTAGAGAATCCTTGTACCACGGGTATGACAATAACACAGGGGTCATAGACCTAGAGTGGTGGACTGGTATGGCATTAACACAGGGGTCATAGACCTAGAGTGGTGGACTTGTATGGCATTAACACAGGGGTCATAGACCTAGAGTGGTCGACTGGTACATCTATAACACAGGGGTCATAGACCTAGAGTGGTGGACTGGTATGGCATTAACACAGGGGTCATAGACCTAGAGTGGTGGACTGGTACAACAATAACACAGGGGTCATAGACCTAGAGTGGTGGACTGGTATGGCATTAACACAGGGGTCATAGACCTAGAGTGGTGGACTGGTATGGCATTAACACAGGGGTCATAGACCTAGAGTGGTGGACAGACAACATTAACACAGGGTCATAGACAGTACAGACATTAACACAGGGTCATAGACCTAGAGTGGTGGACTGGTACAACATTAACACAGGGGTCATAGACCTAGAGTGGTGGACTGGTACAACATTAACACAGGGGTCATAGACCTAGAGTGGTGGACTAACACAGGGGAGACCTAGAGTGGTGGACTGGTACAACAATAACACAGGGTCATAGACCTAGAGTGGTGGACTGGTACAACATTAACACAGGGGTCATAGACCTAGAGTGGTGGACTGGTACAGGGTCATTAACACAGGGGTCATAGACCTAGAGTGGTGGACTGGTGGACTGGTACAACAACAATAACACAGGGGTCATAGACCTAGAGTGGTGGATACAACAATAACACAGGGGTCATAGACCTAGAGTGGTGGACTGGTACAACAATAACACAGGGGTCATAGACCTAGAGTGGTGGACTGGTACAACAATAACACAGGGGTCATAGACCTAGAGTGGTGGACTGGTATGGCATTAACACAGGGTCATAGACCTAGAGTGGTGGACTGGTACAACATTAACACAGGGGTCATAGACCTAGAGTGGTGGACTGGTACAACATTAACACAGGGGTCATAGACCTAGAGTGGTGGACTGGTACAACATTAACACAGGGGTCATAGACCTAGAGTGGTGGACTGGTATGGCATTAGGGGTCATAGACCTAGACATGGCATTAACACAGGGGTCATAGACCTAGAGTGGTGGACTGGTACAACAATAACACAGGGGTCATAGACCTAGAGTGGTGGACTGGTACAACAATAACACAGGGGTCATAGACCTAGAGTGGTGGACTGGTACAACAATAACACAGGGGTCATAGACCTAGAGTGGTGGACTGGTATGGCATTAACACAGGGGTCATAGACCTAGAGTGGTGGACTGGTACAACAATAACACAGGGGGACAATAACACAGGGTCATAGACCTAGAGTGGTGGACTGGTATACCATTAACACAGGGGTCATAGACCTAGAGTGGTGGACTGGTACAACAATAACACAGGGGTCATAGACCTAGAGTGGTGGACTGGTATGGCATTAACACAGGGGTCATAGACCTAGAGTGGTGGACTGGTATGGCATTAACACAGGGGTCATAGACCTAGAGTGGTGGACTGGTATGGCATTAACACAGGGGTCATAGACCTAGAGTGGTGGACTGGTATGGCATTAACACAGGGGTCATAGACCTAGAGTGGTGGACTGGTACAACATTAACACAGGGGTCATAGACCATGGTATGGCATTAACACAGGGGTCATAGACCTAGAGTGGTGGACTGGTACAACAATAACACAGGGGTCATAGACCTAGAGTGGTGGACTGGTACAACAATAACACAGGGGTCATAGACCTAGAGTGGTGGACTGGTATGACATTAACACAGGGGTCATAGACCTAGAGTGGTGGACTGGTACAACAATAACACAGGGGTCATAGACCTAGAGTGGTGGACTGGTATGGCATTAACACAGGGGTCATAGACCTAGAGTGGTGGACTGGTACAACAATAACACAGGGGTCATAGACCTAGAGTGGTGGACTGGTATGGCATTAACACAGGGGTCATAGACCTAGAGTGGTGGACTGGTATGGCATTAACACAGGGGTCATAGACCTAGAGTGGTGGACTGGTACAACAATAACACAGGGGTCATAGACCTAGAGTGGTGGACTGGTACAACAATAACACAGGGGTCATAGACCTAGAGTGGTGGACTGGTATGGCATTAACACAGGGGTCATAGACCTAGAGTGGTGGACTGGTATGACAATAACACAGGGGTCATAGACCTAGAGTGGTGGACTGGTACAACAATAACACAGGGGTCATAGACCTAGAGTGGTGGACTGGTACAACATTAACACAGGGGTCATAGACCTAGAGTGGTGGACTGGTACAACAATAACACAGGGGTCATAGACCTAGAGTGGTGGACTGGTACAACATTAACACAGGGGTCATAGACCTAGAGTGGTGGACTGGTACAACAATAACACAGGGGTCATAGACCTAGAGTGGTGGACTGGTACAACAATAACACAGGGGTCATAGACCTAGAGTGGTGGACTGGTATGGCATTAACACAGGGGTCATAGACCTAGAGTGGTGGACTGGTATGGCATTAACACAGGGGTCATAGACCTAGAGTGGTGGACTGGTACAACAATAACACAGGGGTCATAGACCTAGAGTGGTGGACTGGTATGGCATTAACACAGGGGTCATAGACCTAGAGTGGTGGACTGGTACAACAATAACACAGGGGTCATAGACCTAGAGTGGTGGACTGGTATGGCATTAACACAGGGGTCATAGACCTAGAGTGGTGGACTGGTACAACAATAACACAGGGGTCATAGACCTAGAGTGGTGGACTGGTATGGCATTAACACAGGGGTCATAGACCTAGAGTGGTGGACTGGTATGGCATTAACACAGGGTCATAGACCTAGAGTGGTGGACTGGTACAACAATAACACAGGGGTCATAGACCTAGAGTGGTGGACTGGTACAACAATAACACAGGGGTCATAGACCTAGAGTGGTGGACTGGTACAACATTAACACAGGGGTCATAGACCTAGAGTGGTGGACTGGTACCACATTAACACAGGGGTCATAGACCTAGAGTGGTGGACTGGTACAACAATAACACAGGGGTCATAGACCTAGAGTGGTGGACTGGTACACAATAACACAGGGGTCATAGACCTAGAGTGGTGGACTGGTATGGCATTAACACAGGGGTCATAGACCTAGAGTGGTGGACTGGTATGGCATTAACACAGGGGTCATAGACCTAGAGTGGTGGACTGGTACAACAATAACACAGGGGTCATAGACCTAGAGTGGTGGACTGGTATGGCATTAATACAGGGGTCATAGACCTAGAGTGGTGGACTGGTACAACAATAACACAGGGGTCATAGACCTAGAGTGGTGGACTGGTATGGCATTAACACAGGGGTCATAGACCTAGAGTGGTGGACAACATTAACACAGGGGTCATAGACCTAGAGTGGTGGACTGGTACAACATTAACACAGGGGTCATAGACCTGAGAGTGGTGGACTGGTATGGCATTAACACAGGGTCATAGACCTAGAGTGGTGGACTGGTATGGCATTAACACAGGGGTCATAGACCTAGAGTGGTGGACTGGTATGGCATTAACACAGGGGTCATAGACCAGAGTGGTGGACACACATTAACACAGGGGTCATAGACCTAGAGTGGTGGACTGGTATGGCATTAACACAGGGGTCATAGACCTAGAGTGGTGGACTGGTATGGCATTAACACAGGGGTCATAGACATGACCAGAGTGGTGGACAACAACAATAACACAGGGGTCATAGACCTAGAGTGGTGGACTGGTATGGCAACACATAACACAGGGGTCACAGACACAGCAGTGGTGGAGTATGGCATTAACAACACATAACAACACAGACCTAGAGTGGTGGACTGGTATGGCATTAACACATGACAAGTGGTGGCTGGTACAACAATGAACACAGGGGTCATAGACCTAGAGTGGTGGACTGGTACAACAATAACACAGGGGTCATAGACCTAGAGTGGTGGACTGGTATGGCATTAACACAGGGGTCATAGACCAGAGTGGTGGACTGGTACAACACATAACACAGGGACATAGACCTAGAGTGGTGGACTGGCAATAACACATCATAGACCTAGACAACTGGTATGGCATTAACACAGGGGTCATAGACCTAGAGTGGTAGACTGGTACAACATAACACAGGGGCATAGACCTAGAGTGGTGGACTGGTATGGCATTAAACACAGCATGGTGGACTGGCAACACATAACACAGGGGTCATAGACCTAGATGGTGGACTGGCAACACATGACACACACAGCATGGTAGCAACACATGACATACACAGAGTGGTGGAGCATTAACACAGGGGTCATAGACCTAGCATGGTGGACTGGTACAACACATAACACACATAGCATGGACTGGCAACACATGACACACACAGCATGGTAGCAACATGACAACACAGCATGGTAGCAACAATAACACAGGGGTCAGACACAGCATGGTAGCAACACATGACATACACAGCATGGTGGACTGGCAACACATAACACAGGGTCATAGACCACAGTGGTGGACAACACACATGGCATGGTATGGCAGCAACACAGGGGACATAGACCTAGAGTGGTGGACATAGACCTAGAGTGGTGGCAACAACATAACACAGGGGTCACAGACATGGTAGCAACACATGACAACACAGCATGGTAGCAGTGGTGGACACATGACAACACAGCATGGTAGCAACACATGACAACACAGCATGGTAGCAACACATGACAACACAGCATGGTAGCAACAACACATGACAACACCATTGATTTGTAGCAACTCGGCAACATGACAACACAGCATATTTACAATGACTGCCTACCAAGACAACACAGCATGGTACCATGGGCACATTGAATAATAATGTTGGCAGCAACACATGACAAACACACATCACGACAAGAGGGACACCACAACACTAGATAAAGAGAGACCTGAGACAACACAGCATGGTAGCAACACATGACAACACAGCATGGTAGCAACACATGACAACACAGCATGGTAGCAACACATGACAACACAGCATGGAGCAACACATGACAACACATGACAACACAGCATGGTAGCAACACATGACAACACAGCATGGTAGCAACACATGACAACACAGCATGGCAGCAATACATGACAACACAGCATGGTAGCAACACATGACAACACAGCATGGTAGCAACACATGACAACACAGCATGGTAGCAACACATGACAACACAGCATGGTAGCAACACATGACAACACAGCATGGTAGCAACACATGACAACACAGCATGGCAGCAACACATGACAACACAGCATGGTAGCAACACATGACAACACAGCATGGCAGCAACACATGACAACACAGCATGGTAGCAACACATGACAACACAGCATGGTAGCAACACATGACAACACAGCATGGTAGCAACACATGACAACACAGCATGGCAGCAACACATGACAACACAGCATGGTAGCAACACATGACAACACAGCATGGTAGCAACACATGACAACACAGCATGGTAGCAACACATGACATGACACACAGCATGACAACACAGCATAGCACACACATGACAACACAGCATGGTAGCACCACAACATGACAACACAGCATGGTAGCAGCACAACATGACAACACAGCATGGTAGCAACACATGACAACACACACAGCAACATGGAGCAACACATGGTAGACAACACATGACAACACAGCATGGTAGCACAACATGAGCAACACATGACAACACAGCATGGTAGCAACACATGACAACACAGCATGGTAGCAACACATGACAACACAGCATGGTAGCAACACATGACAACACAGCATGGTAGCAACACATGACAACACATGCTAGACACACAGCATGGCAACAACACATGACAACACAGCATGGCAACACACACAGCATGGCAGCAACACATGACAACACAGCATG
The DNA here is from genome assembly GCF_023373465.1 of Oncorhynchus keta. Lineage (NCBI taxonomy): Eukaryota > Metazoa > Chordata > Actinopteri > Salmoniformes > Salmonidae > Oncorhynchus > Oncorhynchus keta. The sequence goes on from NW_026290826.1 coordinate 183,151, forward strand.
GACAACACATGACAACACAGCATGGCAGCACACATGACAACAAGCATGGCAGCACCACAACATGGCAGCACCACAACATGGCAGCACCACAACATGGCAGCACCACAACATGGCAGCACCACAACATGGTAGCACCACAACATGGCAGCACCACAACATGGCAGCACCACAACATGGTAGCACCACAACATGGCAGCAGCACAACATGGCAGCACCACAACATGGTAGCAGCACAACATGGTAGCACCACAACATGGCAGCACCACAACATGGCAGCACCACAACATGGCAGCACCACAACATGGCAGCACCACAACATGGCAGCACCACAACATGGTAGCAGCACTACATGGCAGCACCACTACATGGCAGCACCACACATGGCAGCACCACAACATGGTAGCAGCACTACAGTGCAGCACCACTACATTGCAGCACCACTACATGGCAGCACCACAACATGGTAGCAGCACCACAACATGGTAGCAGCACTACATGTGCAGCACCACAACATGGCAGCACCACAACATGGTAGCACCACAACATGGCAGCACCACAACATGGCAGCACCAGCACCACAACATGGCAGCACCACAACATGGCAGCACCACTACATGGCAGCACCACAACATGGCAGCACCACAACATGGCAGCACCACAACATGGTAGCACCACAACATGGCAGCACCACAACATGGCAGCACCACAACATCAAAGCACCACAGGACATGGAAGAACCCACACAGCGAAAGAGTGGCAGGACATTCCACAACATTGCAGCACCACAACATGGCAGCACCACTACACTGGCAGAACGGCTAACAGACATGATAATGTATTTGGTCACATGGTGAGGAAGCAGCGGACAACATAGAGCACCAGTGAATGAGGAAGCAGACAGACATGGCAGCACGGACAACATGGCAGGTCCACTGAATGAGGAAGCAGACAGGGTGCAGCGGACAGCACAGAGGTCAAGTGAATGAGGAAGCAGCACCACAAGGAAGCAGCAGAGACAGGGTGCACGGACAGCATAGAGGTCAAGTGAATGAGGAAGCACAGAGACAGGGTGCAGCGGACAGCATAGAGGTCAGTGAATGAGGAAGCAGAGAGACAGGGTGCAGCGGACAGCATAGAGGTCAAGTGAATGAGGAAGCAGAGACAGGGTGCAGTCGGACAAGCATAGAGGTCAAGTGAATGAGGAAGCAGAGAGACAGGGTGCAGCGGACAGCATAGAGGTCAAGTGAATGAGGAAGCAGAGAGACAGGTGCAGCGGACAGCATAGAGGTCAGTGAATGAGGAAGCATAGAGGGTCAAGTAGAGGAATGAGGAAGCAGAGAGACAGGGTGCAGCGGACAGCATAGAGGTCAAGTGAATGAGGAAGCAGAGAGACAGGGTGCAGCGGACAGCATAGAGGTCAAGTGAATGAGGAAGCAGAGAGACAGGGTGCAGCGGACAGCATAGAGGTCAAGTGAATGAGGAAGCAGAGAGACAGGGTGCAGCGGACAGCATAGAGGTCAAGTGAATGAGGAAGCAGAGAGACAGGGTGCAGCGGACAGCATAGAGGTCAAGTGAATGAGGAAGCAGAGAGACAGGGTGCAGCGGACAGCATAGAGGTCAAGTGAATGAGGAAGCAGAGAGACAGGGTGCAGCGGACAGCATAGAGGTCAAGTGAATGAGGAAGCAGAGAGACAGGGTGCAGCGGACAGCATAGAGGTCAAGTGAATGAGGAAGCAGAGAGACAGGGTGCAGCGGACAGCATAGAGGTCAAGTGAATGAGGAAGCAGAGAGACAGGGTGTTGAGAACGACCATGTCTCAGAAGCGTAGTGATCTGAAGCGATGCAGGAAATAGCAGTGTACAGGTCTTTCTTCTCGTTAAAGATCATGTTTCATTCCCAAAGACTAGAAGACAGAGGGGACAGCAAGAATGTCCCGAGTATTGACTTTTCTCTTTAACACTTTGACTTGGACTCAGAATTGACCCACAATGCTTCAACAGCCCATATTCTACATGATTTAACGGTATGCCTTTTTGTCTTGAATTACTTACGCTACGATCCAAATCAATTCAAAGTGTGTGAAAATATGTTGAAATGACATCCTAGCAGTTTGATTGACATTAGGAAGGAAGGGCTGGATCTCAAAGATATCAACGAGACCTCTGGTCCACCCCGCTATAAAAACAGAGAACACCCGTCTACCAACCAGGGAACACCCTCCTACCAACCAGAGAACACCCTCCTACCAACCAGAGAACACCCTCCTACCAACCAGGGAACACCCTCCTACCAACCAGGGAACACCCTCCTACCAACCAGGGAACACCCTCCTACCAACCAGGGAACACCCTCCTACCAACCAGGGAACACCCTCCTACCAACCAGAGAACACCCTCCTACCAACCAGGGAACACCCTCCTACCAACCAGAGAACACCCTCCTACCAACCAGGGAACACCCTCCTACCAACCAGGGAACACCCTCCTACCAACCAGGGAACACCCTCCTACCAACCAGGGAACACCCTCCTACCAACCAGGGAACACCCTCCTACCAACCAGGGAACACCCTCCTACCAACCAGGAACACCCTCCTACCAACCAGGGAACACCCTCCTACCAACCAGGGAACACCCTCCTACCAACCAGGGAACACCCTCCTACCAACCAGGGAACACCCTCCTACCAACCAGGGAACACCCTCCTACCAACCAGGGAACACCCTCCTACCAACCAGGGAACACCCTCCTACCAACCAGGGAACACCCTCCTACCAACCAGGGAACACCCCCTACCAACCAGGGAACACCCTCCTGCCAACCAGGGAACACCCTCCTACCAACCAGGGAACACCCTCCTACCAACCAGGGAACACCCTCCTACCAACCAGGGAACACCCTCCTACCAACCAGGAACACCCTCCTACCAACCAGGGAACACCCTCCTACCAACCAGGAACACCCTCCTACCAACCAGGGAACACCCTCCTACCAACCAGGGAACACCCTCCTACCAACCAGGGAACACCTCCTACCAACCAGGGAACACCGTCCTACCAACCAGGGAACACCCTCCTACCAACCAGGAACACCCTCCTGCCAACCAGGGAACACCCTCCTACCAACCAGGGAACACCGGAACACAGTCCTACCAACCAGGGAACACCGGAACACCCTCCTACCAACCAGGGAACACCGGAACACCCTCCTACCAACCAGGGAACACCGGAACACAGTCCTACCAACCAGGGAACACCGGAACACCCTCCTACCAACCAGGAACACCCTCCTACCAACCAGGGAACACCCTCCTACCAACCAGGGAACACCCTCCTACCAACCAGGGAACAGCCTCCTACCAACCAGGGAACACCCTCCTACCAACCAGGGAACACCCTCCTACCAACCAGGGAACACCGGAACACCGTCCTACCAACCAGGAACACCGGAACACCGTCCTACCAACCAGGGAACACCGGAACACCCTCCTACCAACCAGGAACACCGGAACACCCTCCTACCAACCAGGGAACACCGGAACACCGTCCTACCAACCAGGGAACACCGGAACACCGTCCTACCAACCAGGAACACCGGAACACCCTCCTACCAACCAGGGAACAGGGAACACCCTCCTACCAACCAGGGAACACCGGAACACCGTCCTACCAACCAGGGAACAACCGGAACACCCTCCTACCAACCAGGGAACACCGGAACACCCTCCTACCAACCAGGGAACACCTACCAACCAGGGAACCCTCCTACCAACCAGGGAACACCCTCCTACCAACCAGGAACACCCTCCTACCAACCAGGGAACACCCTCCTACCAACCAGGGAACACCCTCCTACCAACCAGGGAACACCCTCCTACCAACCAGGGAACACCCTCCTACCAACCAGGGAACACCCTCCTACCAACCAGGGAACACCGGAACACCGTCCTACCAACCAGGGAACACGGAACACCCTCCTACCAACCAGGGAACACCGGAACACCCTCCTACCAACCAGGGAACACCGGAACACCCTCCTACCAACCAGGGAACACCGGAACACAGTCCTACCAACCAGGGAACACCGGAACACAGTCCTACCAACCAGGGAACACCGGAACACCCTCCTACCAACCAGGGAACACCCTCCTACCAACCAGGGGAACACCCTCCTACCAACCAGGGAACACCGGAACACCCTCCTACCAACCAGGGAACACCGGAACACCCTCCTACCAACCAGGGAACACCGGAACACCCTCCTACCAACCAGGGAACACCGGAACACAGTCCTACCAACCAGGAACACCGGAACACAGTCCTACCAACCAGGGAACACCGGAACACCGTCCTACCAACCAGGGAACACCGGAACACCGTCCTACCAACCAGGGAACACCAGAACACAGTCCCCGAACCATAATAAAGGATGGCCAGCGGCCTGCCTCATCCGGCTGTGTTCACACAAACACTACTAACCTATTATTAGAATCTGCAGTAAGGATCAATAATGATGATTCCCGATGCTTAATTGATTGATAATCAATAAAGGGTATTTCATTGCACTAAGCTGTTTGATTCAGGAATAATAAATATATTTCATCTGATAGAGAACGGGCCTTCGGATAAGACTACCATCATTCATCACTGTGAATATATTTTCTTCAACAGTTATTGATTCTGTAGGCTATTCTGAAATAGCATCCTAAGCACCTATAGCTATGACAGAGAACGGAGCATGAGTTCCCAGCCCTAGTTACAGACAGCAGACAACCCTTTAGTAATGAGTTCCCCAGCCCTAGTTACAGACAGCAGACAACCCTTTAGTAATGAGTTCCCCAGCCCTAGTTACATACAGCAGACAACCCTTCAGTAATGAGTTCCCCAGCCCTAGTTACATACAGCAGACAACCCTTAGTAATGAGTTCCCCAGCCCTAGTTACAGACAGCAGACAACCCTTTAGTAATGAGTTCCCCAGCCCTAGTTACATACAGTTACAGACAGACCCTTTAGTAATGAGTTCCCCAGCCCTAGTTACATACAGCAGACAACCCTTTAGTAATGAGTTCCCCAGCCCTAGTTACAGACAGCAGACAACCCTTTAGTAATGAGTTCCCCAGCCCTAGTTACATACAGCAGACAACCCTTTAGTAATGAGTTCCCCAGCCCTAGTTACATACAGCAGACAACCCTTTAGTAATGAGTTCCCCAGCCCTAGTTACATACAGCAGACAACCCTTTAGTAATGAGTTCCCCAGCCCTAGTTACAGACAGCAGACAACCCTTTAGTAATGAGTTCCCCAGCCCTAGTTACAGACAGCAGACAACCCTTTAGTAATGAGTTCCCCAGCCCTAGTTACATACAGCAGACAACCCTTTAGTAATGAGTTCCCCAGCCCTAGTTACAGACAGCAGACAACCCTTTAGTAATGAGTTCCCCAGCCCTAGTTACATACAGCAGACAACCCTTTAGTAATGAGTTCCCCAGCCCTAGTTACATACAGCAGACAACCCGTTAGTAATGAGTTCCCCAGCCCTAGTAACATACAGCAGACAACCCTTTAGTAATGAGTTCCCCAGCCCTAGTTACATACAGCAGACAACCCTTTAGTAATGAGTTCCCCAGCCTAGTTACAGACAGCAGACAACCCTTTAGTAATGAGTTCCCCAGCCCTAGTTACAGACAGCAGACAACCCTTTAGTAATGAGTTCCCCAGCCCTAGTTACATACAGCAGACAACCCTTTAGTAATGAGTTCCCCAGCCCTAGTTACATACAGCAGACAACCCTTTAGTAATGAGTTCCCCAGCCCTAGTTACATACAGCAGACAACCCTTTAGTAATGAGTTCCCCAGCCCTAGTTACATACAGCAGACAACCCTTTAGTAATGAGTTCCCCAGCCCTAGTTACATACAGCAGACAACCCTTTAGTAATGAGTTCCCCAGCCCTAGTTACAGACAGCAGACAACCCTTTAGTAATGAGTTCCCCAGCCCTAGTTACAGACAGCAGACAACCCTTTAGTAATGAGTTCCCCAGCCCTAGTTACATACAGCAGACAACCCTTTAGTAATGAGTTCCCCAGCCCTAGTTACAGACAGCAGACAACCCTTTAGTAATGAGTTCCCCAGCCCTAGTTACATACAGCAGACAACCCTTTAGTAATGAGTTCCCCAGCCCTAGTTACATACAGCAGACAACCCGTTAGTAATGAGTTCCCCAGCCCTAGTAACATACAGCAGACAACCCTTTAGTAATGAGTTCCCCAGCCCTAGTTACATACAGCAGACAACCCTTTAGTAATGAGTTCCCCAGCTACCTAGTTACAGACAGCAGACAACCCTTTAGTAATGAGTTCCCCAGCCCTAGTTACAGACAGCAGACAACCCTTTAGTAATGAGTTCCCCAGCCCTAGTTACATACAGCAGACAACCCTTTAGTAATACAGGTTCACCCAGCCCTAGTTACAGACAGCAGACAACCCTTTAGTAATGAGTTCCCCAGCCCTAGTTACACGTTACAGCAGACAACCCTTTAGTAATGAGTTCCCCAGCCCTAGTTACATACAGCAGACAACCCTTTAGTAATGAGTTCCCCAGCCCTAGTTACAGACAGCAGACAACCCTTTAGTAATGAGTTCCCCAGCCCTAGTTACATACAGCAGACAACCCTTTAGTAATGAGTTCCCCAGCCCTAGTTACATACAGCTGACAACCCTTTAGTAATGAGTTCCCCAGCCCTAGTTACAGACAGCAGACAACCCTTTAGTAATGAGTTCCCCAGCCCTAGTTACATACAGCAGACAACCCTTTAGTAATGAGTTCCCCAGCCCTAGTTACAGACAGCAGACAACCCTTTAGTAATGAGTTCCCCAGCCCTAGTTACATACAGCAGACAACCCTTTAGTAATGAGTTCCCCAGCCCTAGTTACAGACAGCAGACAACCCTTTAGTAATGAGTTCCCCAGCCCTAGTTACATACAGCAGACAACCCTTTAGTAATGAGTTCCCCAGCCCTAGTTACAGACAGCAGACAACCCTTTAGTAATGAGTTCCCCAGCCCTATGCACCTCATCTACCTACGTTATACAGGTATGCACCTCATCTACCTACGTTATACAGGTATGCACCTCATCTACCTACGTTATACAGGTATGTACCTCATCTACCTACGTTATACAGGTATGCACCTCATCTACCTACGTTATACAGGTATGCACCTCATCTACCTACGTTATACAGGTATGCACCTCATCTACCTACGTTATACAGGTATGCACCTCATCTACCTACATTATACAGGTATGCACCTCATCTACCTACGTTATACAGGTATGTACCTCATCTACCTACGTTATACAGGTATGCACCTCATCTACCTACGTTATACAGGTATGTACCTCATCTACCTACGTTATACAGGTATGCACCTCATCTACCTACGTTATACAGGTATGCACCTCATCTACCTACGTTATACAGGTATACACCTCATCTACCTACGTTATACAGGTATGCACCTCATCTACCTACGTTATACAGGTATGCACCTCATCTACCTACGTTATACAGGTATGTACCTCATCTACCTACGTTATACAGGTATGCACGGTAGCTTTGACATCGGTTTTTAACATCTGCGTTAAACTAGACATCTGGCCGATACCGATGTTGGCATTTTTAGCTAATATCGTCCAATTCCGATATGTTCACCGATATATCGTCCGATTCCGATATGTTCACCGATATATCGTGCATCCCTAGTTATGACACATTATGACATGGTTATAACCGTGTTATAGTGACGCGTGGTGTCAAGTAGTGGGACTTTCTAATGCTTAGCCAATAATAACGCTACAAATCATCACATGGTTTGGCTACAAATCATCACATGGTTTGGCTACAAATCATCACATGGTTTGGCTACAAAAATCAAATCATGAAATATATGGACCAATTACAGACAGCAGCCGACAAGTAGAAAAATAGAACTGAATTGAACATGACATTCATTTAAATATTTAAATATTGGGGGCGGCAGGGTAGCCTATTGGTTAGAGCAGGGTAGCCTAGTGGTTAGAGCAGGTAGCCTATTGGTTAGAGCAGGTAGCCTATTGGTTAGAGCAGGTAGCCTATTGGTTAGAGCAGGTAGCCTATTGGTTAGAGCAGGTAGCCTAGTGGTTAGAGCAGGTAGCCTAGTGGTTAGAGCAGGTAGCCTAGTGGTTGGCTACAAATCATCACAGGAGCATGGTAGCCTAGTGGTTAGAGCAGGTAGCCAGGTGGTTAGAGCATCATCACATGATAGTGGTAGCAGGTATTGGTTAGAGCAGGTAGCCTAGTGGTTAGAGCAGGTAGCCTAGTGGTTAGAGCGTTGGACTAGTAACCAGCAGGTAGCCTAGTGGTTAGAGCATTGGACTAGTAACCAGCAGGTAGCCTACATGGTTAGAGCGTTGGACTAGTAACCAGCAGGTAGCCTAGTGGTTAGAGCGTTGGACTAGTAACCAACAGGTAGCCTAGTGGTTAGAGCGTTGGACTAGTAACCAGCAGGTAGCCTAGTGGTTAGAGCATTGGACTAGTAACCAGCAGGTAGCCTAGTGGTTAGAGCGTTGGACTAGTAACCGAAAGGTTGTAAGTTCAAATCCCCGAGCTGACAAGGTACAAAATCTGTCGTTCTGCCCCCCCGAACAGGCAGTTAACCCACTGTTCCTAGGCCGTCATTGAAAATAAGAATGTGTTCTTAACTGCCTTGCCTAGAGGTAAAATAAATTAATTATTTCAATAGGCTACTGTTTTTATTTTATTCAGTCATCTCGGATTGAATTTGAAGCATCTGTTTATACTTCACTTGTTTGCATTAATGGCAAAAACCTTGTCAACTTTGTTTGTTGAAGTTATCTGCGGTCACAGAGACACGGATAAACCGTGTGGTTCCATGTTCAGCAGAGATCTTCTGTGTTTAAAACATGCAGGAGAGGAAAAGCATCTAACGACGCTCTTACAGTAGCCTTTCAATAGGTGGGGAAACAGCTCAGAGATTGACCGATGTTCCTACGAAGATTCTAACGATTAACTTATTAGCCTTAAGACGCTTTTGGAAAAACCGGGCCCAGGTCGCTACGGTGCAACGGTCTAAGGCTACGGTCTATACGGTACGGTGATCGAGTTCAATACAGCGCTTTGAATAATAGTAAGTCAACACGTTCAATTGAATGTCTTGTCAGCGATGCAGGCTATGGATAGGATTCATATTACCTGGTTTTGTAAATAATCAAAGGTGAATTCACCAATCGAGAGTCAATAGGTTACTGTTTTCATACACAGATAGGACCATATATATATATATATATATGGTGTTTATTTAGTGGGAAAAAGCGAGAGAAGTCTGCACTTACCTGCTGAAAATGTCTTCACAAACCCTCTGTATTAGCGCATGGCACAAGCAGACCCCTATTATTTCTGGGAAGAATACAATAGCCCCGAAGTAGAGTATTAGTTGACTTCTATCACCTTGGACGTCCGAGCGGCGCGTCGCCGTATCCAGACCGCCTCGTCCTCTGCGACGCACCTGGCGTCAAAAGGTCACGCACAGGCTGGCAAAAGTGGAAAGTCGCAGGACCGTAGAAAACAGCGTTTGAACTAAACGGTTACGGTACTTCTATTGCAAATGTGTGGTCTGTTTCATCTAACTAAGATCCGCCTTTACCTCCCTCCCTCTTCCCCTCTCTCTCTCCCCTCCCCTCTGGTCTGCAGGCACCGTTGCCGCTATGGCACCGACGCCCTCTACCGCAATCAGGCCGTTTACGCACGAGCCGTACCGTATTCGGATTGTGTGCAGCCCATGGACCTTGCTACAGGTCCTGAAACGGGAATGCGGAACCGTGGACCCACCGGGTGTGCAGGTTTTCCAGTGGAGGATGCTTAGTGGAGGAGGGTTTATAATAATGTCTGGAACGGAGTGGATGGAATCTAACTAAGAATGGTATTTGATACCATTCCACAAATTCCGCTCCAGCCATTACCAGGAGCCCGTCCTTCCCAATTAAGGTGCCACAAACCTCCTGTGGTTCCAACCCAACAACAAACATGTTCCAGCCAATGAAGAACTGACTGGCTGAATCAGGTGATCAGAAGAAATAGAAGGTTTTCGTTGAATCAACATTGTTTTCACATCATCATTTCAATTAAATGTCGTTGAACCAACGATGAATAGACGTTGTCTTGACGTCTGTGCCCAGTGGACTAGATGAAACATGTCTCTACGGCTGCATTTACACAGGCAACTTCCCAATGAACGTTATGGGCCCAATTTCCCAGAAGCAATTTAATTTAATGTATCGCTAAATGTACCTTTATAGGAGAATCGTTTAATCTCTGCGCTGTTTCCTAAAACCGTCTTTATTATTGTTGCACTTGAAAACGCGCATCTGCCTCCACTTGTAGAACAGCTAAATGCGTCTTTAGATGATTTTTTTTGTGCCGCGTCACTTTATACACAAAAGCCTCCGATAAACATTGGTTTATCCGTCTCTCTGTGACCCCCGAAAACTTCAGAACAAAGTTAACTACAAATACAAGTTGCCATTGTCTTTGAAATTCATACTAACACGTGACAAACACAACGCTTCAAATTAAAACCGAGACGACTGCATTCAAATATATGTTCAACTAATTGACTTACCCTGGGTTACTCTGTCATTTGTTGCAATTTATTTCGTGTGTAGCAATGACGTGTCAAATCTGGGATTTAGTGATTTTTTTTATTGGGGAGCCGAAAGATGAAAATAAACCACCTCGGTATTTTCGAACGCAGGTGGTAATATCTCTCTAGGCGCAGATCCGTCTTCAGTTTATTTTCATTTGAACATTATTTAACTAGGCAAGTCAGTTAAGAACAAATTATTTACAATGACCACCTACCGGGGGGAAATAGTGGGTTAACTGTCTTGTTTAGTAGCAGAAGGACAGATTTATACCTTGTCAGCTCAGGGATTCGATCCAGCAACCTTTCGGGTTACGGACCCTCTAACCACTCGGCTACCTGCTGCCCCAAAATATTGTTAAATAATGATATTTATATTATATATAATAATTATATAAGATTTGACTGGAGATGGCTGATCCGAGAGTAGCACTGGCTTTCTTTCAATCCTTTCCGTCTGGACACATGATCCAATGGCGCCCTTAGCGACGGGTAGTTACCCTTAGCAACGGGTAGTTCAGTCTGGACACATGATCCAATGGCGCCCTTAGCGACGGGTAGTTACCCTTGGCAACGGGTAGTTCAGTCTGGACACATGATCCAATGGCCCTTAAGTTAATACTTTGTAGCGCCACCTTTTGCTGCGATTACAGCTGTAAGTCGCAGGGTAGTCTCTATCAGTTTTGCACATCGAGAGACTGAAATGTTTTCCCATTCCTCCTTGCAAAACAGCGAAAGGTTTACCATTTGTGAAGCAGTTTTCAGTTCTTTCAGATTGATTCAGGTCTGGTCTTTGACTTGGCCATTTAACACCTGGATATGTTTATTTTTGAACCATTCCTTTGTAATTTTGCTTTATGTTTTGGGTCATTGTCTTGTTGGAAGACACATGTCCCAGTCTAAGGTCTTTTGCAGACTCCATCAGGTTTTCTTCCAGAATGGTCCTGTATTTGGTCCATCCATCTTCCCATCAATTTTAACCATCTTCCCTGTCCCTGCTGAAGAAGGGCCCAGTTCATGTCTGCCACCACCATGTTTTGACATGGGGATGTTGTGTTCAGCGGGGAAGCTGTGTTGCTTTACACCAAACATAATGTTTTATTGTTTGAACCATTCCATGATTTCATCTGACCAGAGCACCTTCTTATGTTCAAGTGTCTCTCAGGTGGCTTGTGGAACACTTTTATGGATATCAAATGGCTTTCCGTGCCACTCTTCCATAAAGGTCAGATTTGTGCAATATACAGACTCCATCCCACCTCAGCTGTAGATCTCTGCAGTTCATCCAAGTGATCATGGGCCTCTTGGCTGCATCTCTGATCAGTCATCTCCTTGTATGGCTCCAGGGACGGCCAGGTCATGCAGTGGTCCTCATCAATTTTAATGCACAGTGTATTTAAAGTGAAATCTTTTTGTATCCAAATGAGTTGAAATCTCACCTGCCTGGTGGCCTTGTTCTTCATGGTGCCTTTTAACGGACCTCTGACTATCACAGTGCATGCATTTATACGGAGACTTGATTACACACAGTGGATTGTATTTGTCATCATTAGTCATTTAGGTCAACATTGGATCATTCAGAGATCCTCACTGAATGAGAACTGAAAGTAAATGAATAAACGCCCAATCAGTTCTTGATATGTTAAAAAAGTTTGAAATATCCAATAAATGTGTTCCACTTCATGATTGTGTCCCATTGATTCTTCACAAAAAATACAGTTTTATATCTTTATGTTTGAAGCCTGAAATGTGGCAAAAGGTCACAAAGTTCAAGGGGTTCGAATACTTCCAGGCACTGTACATATGAGATGAATAATGTAGGGTATGTAAACATTATAAAGGTAGCATTGTTTAAAGTGTCTAGTGATATATTTTACATAATTCCCATCAATTCCCATTATTAAAGTGGCTGGAGTTGTCCTCATCACGATCAGTGTCCTTGGCAGCAGCCACTCAATGTTAGTGGTGGCTGTTTAACAGTCTGATGGCCTTGAGATAGAAGCTGGCCTTTTCAGTCTCTCTGGTCCCAGCTTTGATGCACCTGTACTGACCTCGAAATGATAGAGGGTGAACAGGCAGTGGTCGGGTGGTTGATGTCCTTGATGATCTTTATGGCCTTCCTGTGACATCGGGTGGTGTAGGTGTCCTGGAGGGCAGGTAGTTTGCCCCGGTGATGCGTTGTGCAGTCCTCACTACCCTCTGGAGAGCCTTTTAGCGATCAGTTACCCTTGGCGATGGGTAGTTAAGCTGGGTAGTTACCCTTCATCACAGTTACCCGCCATGGGTAGCTCTCCTTGGCACATGGGTAGTTAGCTCTGCGTGGTCTTATGGGAAAGATGTTACATCTTGTCTCTGTGGGAGGAAAGATTTAAAACATTGGAGACAACCGGGCCCTCACGTTCCATCTTTTATAGTAACAATATAATACCACTAGAGGTCCTCATCACATCACAGTAAGTAGAGGTCCTCATCACAGTAAGTAGAGGCCCTCATCACATCACAGTAAGTAGAGGCCCTCATCACATCACAGTAAGTAGAGGTCCACATCACAGTAAGTAGAGGCCCTCATCAAAGTAGAGGCCCTCATCACATCACAGTAAGTAGAGGTCCTCATCACATCACAGTAAGAGGTCCTCATCACAGTGAGTAGAGGTCCACACAGGCAGAGGTCCTCATTCAGTTGTCCCCATCACATGTTAAGTAGAGGTCCTTATCCAGGTCCTCATCAGAGGGCCCTCATCACATCACAGTAAGTAGAGGCCCCTCATCACAGTAAGTAAGATTCATCACATCACAGTAAGTAGAGTCCGTATCTCATTATATCTTTAGATCACATTGTAGAGGTCCTCATCACAGGAGCATCACATCACAGTAAGTAGAGGTCCTCATCACATAGAGGTCCCCATCACATCACAGTAGAGGTCCTCATCACAATCATCACAGGGTCCACATCACAGTAGAGACCCTATCACAGCTAGAAGCAGGTTCAACCATCGACTATCATCACATCACAGTAAGCTTGAAAGGTTCAACCATCGACCTATCACTGTCCACATCATAGACCTATCAGCTAGGAGGGTTGATGTAACTGTAGAGGGCTAGAGGCTAGGGTTCAACTATAGACCATGTCAGAGGGCTAGAGGCAGGGTTCAACCATCGACCTATCATAACTGTAGAGGGCTAAAGTAACTGAGGGCAAGGGTTCAGTCAACTATAGACCTATCATAACTGTAGAGGGCTAGAGGCAGGGTTCACTGTAGAGGGCTAGAGGCAGGGTTAGACCATCTCTGTAGGCTAGAGGCAGGGTTCAACCATAGACCTATCATAACTGTAGAGGGCTAGAGGCAGGGTTCAACCATAGACCATGTCAACTGTAGAGGGCTAGAGGCAGGGTTCAACCATAGACCTGTCAACTGTAGGGCTAGGGTTCAACCATGTCAACTGTAGAGGGCTAGAGGCAGGGTTCAACCAGACCATCGTCAACTGTAGAGGGCTAGAGGCAGGGTTCAACCATAGACCATGTCAACTGTAGAGGGCTAGAGGCAGGGTTCAACCATAGACCTATCATAACTGTAGAGGGCTAGAGGCAGGGTTCAACCATAGACCATGTCAACTGTAGATGCTAGAGGCAGGGTTCAACCATAGACCTATCATAACTGTAGAGGGCTAGGGTTCAACCATAGACCTATCATAACTGTAGAGGGCTAGAGGCAGGGTTCAACCTAGACCATGTCAACTGTAGAGGGCAGAGGTAGGGTTCAACCATAGACCATGTCAACTGTAGAGGGCTAGCAGGGTTCAACCATAGACCATGTTCTGTAGAGGGCTAGAGGCAGGGTTCAACCATAGAACAACTGTAGAGGGCTAGTGGCAGGGTTCAACCATAGACCATGTCAACTGTAGAGGGCTAGAGGCAGGGTTCAACCATGTCATGTCAACTGTAGAGGGTTCAACCTAGACCATGGCAGGGTCCAGGGTTCAAAGACCATCATAACTGGAGCTAGAGGCAGGGTTCAACCATAGACCATGTCAACTGTAGAGGGCTAGAGGCAGGGTTCAACCATAGACCTATCATAGACCACTGTAGAACTGTAGAGACCTAGAGGGCTACCAGTTCAACCATGTACTGTAGATAGTAACTGTAGAGGGCTAGAGGCAGGGTTCACCATAGACCATGGCTAAGGAGGACCCTGTAGAGGGCTAGAGGCAGGGTTCAACCATAGACCATGTCAACTGTAGAGGGCTAGAGGCAGGGGTTCAACTGTTAGGGCTAGAGGCTGGGTTCAACCATAGACACTGTCCTAGAGGGCTAGAGGGTGGATTTCATCCATAGACCATGTCAACTGTAGAGGGCTAGAGGCAGGGTTCAACCATAGACCATGTCAACTGTAGAGGGCTAGAGCAGGGTTCAACCATAGACTTTGGTCAGGGTAGAGGGCTTAGAGGGAGGCAGGGTTTACCATAGACCTACTCAGGGCTAGAGGCAAACTGACCAAGAGGGCTAGAGGCAGGGTTCAACCATAGACCAATGAGGGCTAAACTGTAGAGGGCTATTGGTTCAACCATAGACCAACTGTAGAGGGCTAGAGGCAGGGTTCAACCATAGACCCAACTGTAACCAGAGGGCTAGAGGCAGGGTTCAACCATAGACCAACTGTAGAGGGCTAGGCAGTAACCATAGACCATGTCAACTGTAGAGGGCTAGAGGCAGGGTTCAACCATCACTGTAGAGGGCTCAGGGTTCAACCATGACCAACTGTAGAGGGCTAGAGGCAGGGTCTGTAGAGGGCTAGAGGCAGGGTTCAACCATAGACCCATAGAGGGCTAGAGGCAGGGTTCAACCATAGACCCATCATAACTGTAGAGGGCTAGTTCATCACCATCAAGGGTCCATGTTCAACCAGTCCACTGTAGAGGGCTAGAGGCAGGGTTCAACCATAGACCATGTCAACTGTAGAGGGCTAGAGGTCAGGGTTCAACCATAGACCTGTAGAGGGCTAGAGGCAGGGTTCAACCATAGACCCAACTGCTAGAGCAGGGTTCAACCATAGACCATGTCAACTGTAGAGGGCAGAGGCACAGACCAAGACCTATCATAACTGTAGATAGAGGCAGGGTCAACTATCACAGTAGAGGGGCTAGAGGCAGGGTTCAACCATAGACCTATCATAACTGTAGAGGGCTAGAGGCAGGGTTCAGACCATAGACCCAATGAGAGGGCTGTAGAGGCAGGGTTCAACCATAGACCTATCATAACTGTAGAGGGTTAGAGGCAGGGTTCAACCATAGACCTATCACATCAACTGTAGAGGGCTAGAGGCAGGGTTCAACCATAGACCATGTCAACTGTAGAGGGCTAGAGGCAGGGTTCACCATAGACCAACTGTAGAGCTAGAGGCACAACCATGACCTATCATAATAGAGGGCTAGACAGGGTTCAACCATGGACCATGTCAACTGTAGAGGGCTAGAGGCAGGGTTCAACCATAGACCATGTCAACTGTAGAGGGCTAGAGGCAGGGTTCAACCATAGACCTATCATAACTGTAGAGGGCTAGAGGCAGGGTTCAACCATAGACCATGTCAACTGTAGAGGGCTAGAGGCAGGGTTCAACCATAGACCATGTCAACTGTAGAGGGCTAGAGGCAGGGTTCAACCATAGCATACCTGTAGAGGGCTATCATCAACTGTAGAGGGCTAGAGGCAGGGTTCAACCATAGACCATGTCAACTGTAGAGGGCTAGAGGCAGGGTTCAACCATAGACCATGTAACTGTAGAGGGCTAGAGGCAGGGTTCAACCATAGACCATGTCAACTGTAGAGGGCTAGAGGCAGGGTTCAACCATAGACCATGTCAACTGTAGAGGGCTAGAGGCAGGGTTCAACCATAGACCTATCATAACTGTAGAGGGCTAGAGGCAGGGTTCAACCATAGACCTATCATAACTGTAGAGGGCTAGAGGCAGGGTTCAACCATAGACCATGTCAACTGTAGAGGGCTAGAGGCAGGGTTCAACCATAGACCATGTCAACTGTAGAGGGCTAGAGGCAGGGTTCAACCATAGACCATGTCAACTGTAGAGGGCTAGAGGCAGGGTTCAACCATAGACCTATCATAACTGTAGAGGGCTAGAGGCAGGGTTCAACCATAGACCTATCATAACTGTAGAGGGCTAGAGGCAGGGTTCAACCATAGACCTATCATAACTGTAGAGGGCTAGAGGCAGGGTTCAACCATAGACCATGTCAACTGTAGAGGGCTAGAGGCAGGGTTCAACCTTAGACCAACTGTAGAGGGCTAGAGGCAGGGTTCAACCATAGACCATAGAGGGCTAGAGGCAGGGTTCAACCATAGACCAACTGTAGAGGGCTAGAGGCAGGGTTCAACCATAGACCATGTCAACTGTAGAGGGCTAGAGGCAGGGTTCAACCATAGACCATGTCAACTGTAGAGGGCTAGAGGCAGGGTTCAACCATAGACCATGTCAACTGTAGAGGGCTAGAGGCAGGGTTCAACCATAGACCATGTCAACTGTAGAGGGCTAGAGGCAGGGTTCAACCATAGACCATGTCAACTGTAGAGGGCTAGAGGCAGGGTTCAACCATAGACCTATCATAACTGTAGAGGGCTAGAGGCAGGGTTCAACCATAGACCATGTCAACTGTAGAGGGCTAGAGGCAGGGTTCAACCATAGACCTATCATAACTGTAGAGGGCTAGAGGCAGGGTTCAACCATAGACCATGTCAACTGTAGAGGGCTAGAGGCAGGGTTCAACCATAGACCATGTCAACTGTAGAGGGCTTGAGGCAGGGTTCAACCATAGACCTATCATAACTGTAGAGGGCTAGAGGCAGGGTTCAACCATAGACCATGTCAACTGTAGAGGGCTAGAGGCAGGGTTCAACCATAGACCATGTCAACTGTAGAGGGCTAGAGGCAGGGTTCAACCATAGACCATGTCAACTGTAGAGGGCTAGAGGCAGGGTTCAACCATAGACCATGTCAACTGTAGAGGGCTAGAGGCAGGGTTCAACCATAGACCATGTCAACTGTAGAGGGCTAGAGGCAGGGTTCAACCATAGACCTATCATAACTGTAGAGGGCTAGAGGCAGGGTTCAACCATAGACCATGTCAACTGTAGAGGGCTAGAGGCAGGGTTCAACCATAGACCATGTCAACTGTAGAGGGCTAGAGGCAGGGTTCAACCATAGACCATGTCAACTGTAGAGGGCTAGAGGCAGGGTTCAACCATAGACCATGTCAACTGTAGAGGGCTAGAGGCAGGGTTCAACCATAGACCATGTCAACTGTAGAGGGCTTGAGGCAGGGTTCAACCATAGACAATGTCAACTGTAGAGGGCTAGAGGCAGGGTTCAACCATAGACCATGTCAACTGTAGAGGGCTAGAGGCAGGGTTCAACCATAGACCATGTCAACTGTAGAGGGCTAGAGGCAGGGTTCAACCATAGACCATCATCAACTGTAGAGGGCTAGAGGCAGGGTTCAACCATAGACCATGTCAACTGTAGAGGGCTAGAGGCAGGGTTCAACCATAGACCATGTCAACTGTAGAGGGCTAGAGGCAGGGTTCAACCATAGACCTATCATAACTGTAGAGGGCTAGAGGCAGGGTTCAACCATAGACCATGTCAACTGTAGAGGGCTAGAGGCAGGGTTCAACCATCGACCTATCATAACTGTAGAGGGCTAGAGGCAGGGTTCAACCATAGACCATGTCAACTGTAGAGGGCTAGAGGCAGGGTTCAACCATAGACCATGTCAACTGTAGAGGGCTAGAGGCAGGGTTCAACCATAGACCATGTAACTGTAGAGGGCTAGAGGCAGGGTTCAACCATAGACCATGTCAACTGTAGAGGGCTAGAGGCAGGGTTCAACCATAGACCATGTCAACTGTAGAGGGCTAGAGGCAGGGTTCAACCATAGACCATGTCAACTGTAGAGGGCTAGAGGCAGGGTTCAACCATAGACCCAACTGTAGAGGGCTAGAGGCAGGGTTCAACCATAGACCATGTCAACTGTAGAGGGCTAGAGGCAGGGTTCAACCATAGACCAACTGTAGAGGGCTAGAGGCAGGGTTCAACCATAGACCAACTGTAGAGGGCTAGAGGCAGGGTTCAACCATAGACCATCAACTGTAGAGGGCTAGAGGCAGGGTTCAACCATAGACCATCAACTGTAGAGGGCTAGAGGCAGGGTTCAACCATAGACCATGTCAACTGTAGAGGGCTAGAGGCAGGGTTCAACCATAGACCAACTGTAGAGGGCTAGAGGCAGGGTTCAACCATAGACCAACTGTAGAGGGCTAGAGGCAGGGTTCAACCATAGACCAACTGTAGAGGGCTAGAGGCAGGGTTCAACCATAGACCAACTGTAGAGGGCTAGAGGCAGGGTTCAACCACCATAGACCAACTGTAGAGGGCTAGAGGCAGGGTTCAACCATAGACCAACTGTAGAGGGCTAGAGGCAGGGTTCAACCATAGACCAACTGTAGAGGGCTAGAGGCAGGGTTCAACCATAGACCAACTGTAGAGGGCTAGAGGCAGGGTTCAACCATAGACCAACTGTAGAGGGCTAGAGGCAGGGTTCAACCATAGACCAACTGTGTAGAGGGCTAGAGGCAGGGTTCAACCATAGACCAACTGTAGAGGGCTAGAGGCAGGGTTCAACCATAGACCAACTGTAGAGGGCTAGAGGCAGGGTTCAACCATAGACCAACTGTAGAGGGCTAGAGGCAGGGTTCAACCATAGACCAACTGTAGAGGGCTAGAGGCAGGGTTCAACCATAGACCAACTGTAGAGGGCTAGAGGCAGGGTTCAACCATAGACCAACTGTAGAGGGCTAGAGGCAGGGTTCAACCATAGACCAACTGTAGAGGGCTAGAGGCAGGGTTCAACCATAGACCACTGTAGAGGGCTAGAGGCAGGGTTCATAGACCAACTGTAGAGGGCTAGAGGCAGGGTTCAACCATAGACCAACTGTAGAGGGCTAGAGGCAGGGTTCAACCATTGACCAACTGTAGAGGGCTAGAGGCAGGGTTCAACCATAGACCTATCATAACTGTAGAGGGCTAGAGGCAGGGTTCAACCATCGACCTATCATAACTGTAGAGGGCTAGAGGCAGGGTTCAACCATAGACCACTGTAGAGGGCTAGAGGCAGGGTTCAACCATAGACTATCATAACTGTAGAGGGCTAGAGGCAGGGTTCAACCATCGACCTATCATAACTGTAGAGGGCTAGAGGCAGGGTTCAACCATAGACCTATCATAACTGTAGAGGGCTAGAGGCAGGGTTCAACCATAGACCATGTCAACTGTAGAGGGCTAGAGGCAGGGTTCAACCATAGACCAACTGTAGAGGGCTAGAGGCAGGGTTCAACCATAGACCATGTCAACTGTAGAGGGCTAGAGGCAGGGTTCAACCATAGACCAACTGTAGAGGGCTAGAGGCAGGGTTCAACCATAGACCAACTGTAGAGGGCTAGAGGCAGGGTTCAACCATAGACCAACTGTAGAGGGCTAGAGGCAGGGTTCAACCATCGACCAACTGTAGAGGGCTAGAGGCAGGGTTCAACCATCGACCTATCATAACTGTAGAGGGCTAGAGGCAGGGTTCAACCATAGACCAACTGTAGAGGGCTAGAGGCAGGGTTCAACCATAGACCAACTGTAGAGGGCTAGAGGCAGGGTTCAACCATAGACCAACTGTAGAGGGCTAGAGGCAGGGGTTCAACCATAGACCAACTGTAGAGGGCTAGAGGCAGGGTTCAACCATAGACCAACTGTAGAGGGCTAGAGGCAGGGTTCAACCATAGACCAACTGTAGAGGGCTAGAGGCAGGGTTCAACCATAGACCAACTGTAGAGGGCTAGAGGCAGGGTTCAACCATAGACCAACTGTAGAGGGCTAGAGGCAGGGTTCAACCATAGACCAACTGTAGAGCCTCAAGAGGTGCTGAATGCTTCATACTGTAAAGTGTTGTTCCAGGCCTGTAGGATGGTGAAGAAAACTCATCTTCCTGGACATTGATCATGTAAAGGATTGTAATCACAGAGGTTAAAGTTCAGCGTGTCAATGTTAGAAAACAAACCACATGTTGTGTACCGTTTTCAGATTTTATTTCAACAGTCAACATACATCTACTGCTTATCAGCTTCATCCAAATGCCCACATTGTCTGTTGTAAAACTAGCTATATTCTGACACAGCAACAACAACCCCATAACAGGCCTTCTATCTCTCACACACGTCCACACACTGTGGGAGCTGAACCTGTCTCAGGTCTGGACCACTGGTCTCAGGTCTGGACCACTGGTCTCAGGTCAGGGTTCAGGTCTGGGTCAGGACCACTGGTCTCAGGTCAGGGTCAGGACCACTGGTCTCAGGTCAGGGTTCAGGTCTGGGTCAGGACCACTGGTCTCAGGTCAGGGTTCAGGTCTGGGTCAGGACCACTGGTCTCAGGTCAGGGTTCAGGTCTGGGTCAGGACCACTGGTAATCAGGTCAGGGTTCAGGTCTGGGTCAGGACCACTGGTAATCAGGTCAGGGTTCAGGTCTGGGTCAGGACCACTGGTCTCAGGTCAGGGTTCAGGTCTGGGTCAGGACCACTGGTCTCAGGTCAGGGTTCAGGTCTGGGTCAGGACCACTGGTCTCAGGTCAGGGTTCAGGTCTGGGTCAGGACCACTGGTCTCAGGTCAGGGTTCATGTCAGGGTCAGGACCACTGGTCTCAGGTCAGGGTTCAGGTCTGGGTCAGGACCACTGGTCTCAGGTCAGGGTCAGGACCACTGGTCTCAGGTCAGGGTTCAGGTCTGGGTCAGGACCACTGGTCTCAGGTCAGGGTTCAGGTCTGGGTCAGGACCACTGGTCTCAGGTCAGGGTTCAGGTCTGGGTCAGGACCACTGGTCTCAGGTCAGGGTTCAGGTCAGGGTCAGGACCACTGGTCTCAGGTCAGGGTTCATGTCAGGGTCAGGACCACTGGTCTCAGGTCAGGGTTCAGGTCTGGGTCAGGACCACTGGTCTCAGGACCACTGGTCTCAGGTCAGGGTCAGGACCACTGGTCTCAGGTCAGGGTTCAGGTCTGGGTCAGGACCACTGGTATCAGGTCAGGGTTCAGGTCTGGGTCAGGACCACTGGGTTCAGGTCAGGTCAGGACCACTGGTCTCGGGACAAGGTTCAGGTCTGGGTCAGGACCACTGGTATCAGGTCAGGGTTCAGGTCTGGGTCAGGACCACTGGTCTCAGGTCAGGGTCAGGACCACTGGTCTCAGGACAAGGTTCAGGTCAGGGTCAGGACCACTGGTCTCAGGTCAGGGTTCAGGTCTGGGTCAGGACCACTGGTCTCAGGTCAGGGTCAGGACCACTGGTCTCAGGTCTGGGTCAGGACCACTGGTATCAGGTCAGGGTTCATGTCAGGGTCAGGACCACTGGTCTCAGGACAAGGTTCAGGTCTGGGTCAGGACCACTGGTCTCAGGTCAGGGTTCAGGTCTGGGTCAGGACCACTGGTCTCAGGTCAGGGTTCAGGTCTGGGTCAGGACCACTGGTCTCAGGTCAGGGTCAGGACCACTGGTCTCAGGACAAGGTTCAGGTCAGGGTCAGGACCACTGGTCTCAGGTCAGGGTTCAGGTCTGGGTCAGGACCACTGGTCTCAGGTCTGGGTCAGGACCACTGGTATCAGGTCAGGGTTCATGTCAGGGTCCAGGACCACTGGTCTCAGGACAAGGTTCAGGTCTGGTTCAGGACCACTGGTCTCAGGTCAGGGTTCAGGTCTGGGTCAGGACCACTGGTCTCAGGTCAGGGTTCATGTCATCAGGACCACTGTTCTCAGGACAAGGTTCAGGTCTTCAGGACCACTGGTCTCAGGTCAGGGTTCATGTCATTCAAGACCACTGGTCTCAGGTCAGGGTTCAGGTCAGGGATGGGACCACTGGTCTCAGGTCAGGGTTCAGGTCTGGGTCAGGGCCACTGGTCTCAGGTCAGGGATGGGACCACTGACCTCAGGACAAGGTTCAGGTCTGGGATGGGACCACTGGTCTCAGGTCAGGGTTCAGGTCTGGGTCAGGCCACTGGTCTCAGGTCAGAAATTATTCAAAGCCTTTACCACAGGTATCAGTCATTACATCATTCCTTTACCACAGGTATCAGTCATTACATCATTCCTTTACCACAGGTATCAGTCATTACATCATTCCTTTACCACAGGTATCAGTCATTACATCATTCCTTTACCACAGGTATCAGTCATTACATCATTCCTTTACCACAGGTATCAGTCATTACATCATTCCTTTACCACAGGTATCAGTCATTACATCATTCCTTTACCACAGGTATCAGACATTACATCATTCCTTTACCACAGGTATCAGTCATTACATCATTCCTTTACCACAGGTATCAGTCATTACATCATTCCTTTACCACAGGTATCAGTCATTACATCATTCCTTTACCACAGGTATCAGTCATTACATCATTCCTTTACCACAGGTATCAGTCATTACATCATTCCTTTACCACAGGTATCAGTCATTACATCATTCCTTTACCACAGGTATCAGTCATTACATCATTCCTTTACCACAGGTATCAGTCATTACATCATTCCTTTACCACAGGTATCAGTCATTACATCATTCCTTTACCACAGGTATCAGTCATTACATCATTCCTTTACCACAGGTATCAGTCATTACATCATTCCTTTACCACAGGTATCAGACATTACATCATTCCTTTACCACAGGTATCAGTCATTACATCATTCCTTTACCACAGGTATCAGTCATTACATCATTCCTTTACCACAGGTATCAGTCATTACATCATTCCTTTACCACAGGTATCAGTCATTACATCATTCCTTTACCACAGGTATCAGTCATTACATCATTCCTTTACCACAGGTATCAGTCATTACATCATTCCTTTACCACAGGTATCAGTCATTACATCATTCCTTTACCACAGGTATCAGACAAAACCCACAACCACACCGTTAATAATATATCATATTTAGCGCTTTAATCCAAAGTGATTTACAGTCATGCGTGCGTACATTTTATTTCTGGGCGGCCCCGGGAATCGAACCTACAACCCTGGGGTACAAGCGCCATGCTCTACCAACTGAGCTGTTCGGGAACTGTTCGGGAGCTGTTCGGGAGCTGTTCGGGAGCTGTTCGGGAGCTGTTCGGGAACTGTTCGGAGCTGTTCGGGATCTGTTCGGTAGCTGTTCGGGAACTGTTCGGTAGCTGTTGGTAGCTGTTCGGGAACTGTTCGGTAGCTGTTCGGTATCTGTTCGGTAGCTGTTCGGGAGCTGTTCGGTAACTGTTCGGGAACTGTTCGGTAGCTGTTCGGTAGCTGTTCGGTAGCTGTTCGGGAACTGTTCGGGAACTGCTCGGTAGCTGTTCGAGCTGTTCGGGAGCTGTTCGGGAACTGTTCGGTAGCTGTTCGGTAGCTGTTCGGGAACTGTTCGGGAACTGCTCGGTAGCTGTTCCGGGAACTGTTCGGGAACTGTTCGGTAGCTGTTCGGTAGCTGTTCGGTAGCTGTTCGGAAACTGTTCGGGAACTGTTCGGTAGCTGTTCGGGAACTGTTCGGGAACTGTCCGGTAGCTGTTCGGTAGCTGTTCGGGAACTGTTTGGGAACTGTTCGGTAGCTGTTCGGTAGCTGTTCAGGAACTGTTCGGAAACTGTTCGGTAGCTGTTCGGGAACTGTTCGGTAGCTGTTCGGGAGCTGTTCGGTAGCTGTTCGGGAACTGTTCGGTAGCTGTTCGGTAGCTGTTCGGTAGCTGTTCGGGAACTGTTCGGGAACTGCTCGTAGCTGTTCGGGAGCTGTTCGGGAGCTGTTCGGGAACTGTTCGGTAGCTGTTCGGTAGCTGTTCGGGAGCTGTTCGGGAACTGTTCGGGAACTGTTCGGTAGCTGTTCGGTAGCTGTTCGGTAGCTGTTCGGTAGCTGTTCGGGAACTGTTCGGGAACTGTTCGGTAGCTGTTCGGGAACTGTTTGGGAACTGTCCGGTAGCTGTTCGGTAGCTGTTCGGGAACTGTTTGGGAACTGTTCGGTAGCTGTTCGGTAGCTGTTCGGGAACTGTTCGGAAACTGTTCGGTAGCTGTTCGGGAACTGTTTGGGAACTGTTCGGTAGCTGTTCGGTAGCTGTTCGGGAACTGTTCGGGAACTGCTCGTAGCTGTTCGGGAACTGTTCGGTAGCTGCTCGGGAACTGTTCGGGAACTGTTCGGTAGCTGTTCGGTAGCTGTTTGGGAACTGTTCGGTATCTGTTCGGGAACTGTTCGGTAGCTGTTCGGGAACTGTTCGGTAGCTGTTCGGGAACTGTTCGGTAGCTGTTCGGTAGCTGTTCGGGAACTGTTCGGGAGCTGTTCGGGAACTGTTCGGTAGCTGTTCGGTAACTGCTCGGTAGCTGTTAGGGAACTGTTCGGGAACTGTTCGGGAGCTGTTCGGTAACTGTTCGGGAACTGTTCGGGAACTGTTCGGGAACTGTTCGGGAGCTGTTCGGGAACTGTTCGGTAGCTGTTTGGGAACTGTTCGGTATCTGTTCGGGAACTGTTCGGTATCTGTTCGGGAACTGTTCGGTAGCTGTTCGGGAACTGTTCGGTATCTGTTCGGGAACTGTTCGGGAGCTGTTAGGGAACTGTTCGGGAGCTGTTCGGGAACTGTTCGGGAGCTGTTCGGGAACTGTTCGGGAGCTGTTCAGTTGTTCCAGCATCTTTTCTTGCTGCTCAAATAAGACCTGAGATTTGAATTGTCAATCAGAAGAAGACAGAGGAACAGGAAAAGCCTCTAATTTGGATGTGTGAGGTATTGGATGATTTGACACAGGGCTATCAAGGATCTCTGATCCCGTTCTTCATAAGGCTTCATAAAGACTTCATAAGGCTTCATAAAGACTTCATAAGGCTTCATAAAGACTTCATAACGCTTCATAGAGACTTCTTAAGGCTTCATAAAGACTTCATAAGGCTTCATAAAGACTTCATAAGGCTTCATAAAGACTTCATAACGCTTCATAAAGACTTCTTAAGGCTTCATAAAGGCTTCATAAAGACTTCTTAAGGCTTCATAAATACTTCATAAGGCTTCATAAATACTTCATAAGGCTTCATAAAGAATTCATAAGGCTTCATAAAGATTTCATAAGGCTTCATAGAGAATTCTTAAGGCTTCATAAAGACTTCATAAGGCTTCATAGAGACTTCTTAAGGCTTCATAGAGACTTCTTAAGGCTTCATAAAGACTTCATAAGGCTTCATAAAGACTTCATAGAGACTTCTTAAGACTTCATAGAGACTTCATAAGGCTTCATAAAGACTTCATAAGGCTTCATAAAGACTTCATAAGGCTTCATAAAGACTTCATAAAGACTTCATAGAGACTTCTTAAGGCTTCATAGAGACTTCATAAGGCTTCATAAAGACTTCATAAGGCTTCATAAATACTTCATAAGGCTTCATAAATACTTCATAAGGCTTCATAAAGAATTCTTAAGGCTTCATAGAGACTTCATAAGGCTTCACAAAGACTTCAGAAAGACTTCATAAGGCTTCATAAAGACTTCATAAAGACTTCATAAAGACTTCTTAAGGCTTCATAAAGACTTCATAAAGACTTCATAAGACTTCATAAGACTTCATAAAGGCTTCATAAAGACTTCATAAAGACTTCATAAGGCTTCATAAAGACTTCATAAGGCTTCATAAAGACTTCATAAGGCTTCATAAAGACTTCATAAAGACTTCATAAGACTTCATAAAGACTTCATAAGGCTTCATAAAGACTTCATAAGACTTCATAAAGACTTCATAAGGCTTCATAAAGACTTCATAAGGCTTCATAACGCTTCATAAAGACTTCATAACGCTTCATAGAGACTTCATAAAGACTTCATAACGCTTCATAAAGACTTCATAAAGACTTCATAACGCTTCATAAAGACTTCATAAGGCTTCATAGAGACTTCATAAAGACTTCATAAAGACTTCATAAAGACTTCATAAGGCTTCATAAAGACTTCATAAAGACTTCATAAAGACTTCATAAGACTTCATAAAGACTTCATAAGGCTTCATAAAGACTTCATAAGGCGTCATAACGCTTCATAAAGACTTCATAACGCTTCATAGAGACTTCATAAGGCTTCATAGAGACTTCATAAGACTTCATAAAGACTTCATACGGCTTCATAAAGACTTCATAAAGACTTCATAAAGACTTCATAAAGACTTCATAAGGCTTCATAAGACTTCATAAGACTTCATAAAGACTTCATAAGGCTTCATAAGGCTTCATAAAGACTTCATACGGCTTCATAAAAGCTCCATGAATCCAACGTCAGACAGACATCTACTGCTCCTTGACGACCATCATCAACATTCAGAAATAAATGAAAACGATGAACACTCATCCAAACCAAAGACTCAGTCCTCTCAGAGTTCACCTCTTCATCACATTCATCATCGTCACACAGCTGCTTTCTGCTTCCAGGTCAAAGTTCAACTACATTAATGCCAACTGTCGCGACACAAGTACACATAGAGCCGCTTAGATCAGTTCAAGGTTCAAGTCCCTAGTGGGACAATAAGATGGGTCCATAACAAGTCTTTCCCCTCAACATGGGTCTGATCTGAGGAGGTTATACTCCCTAGAACGGACGTCTCCATTCAAATCAATGATTCCGTAAGGGGTGGCCTGGAGGCCATATTGAATGTCCCTCTCAGGACACCTCTATGACCTCCATGCTTCCTGAGAAGCTGCTGTGACTCCCCATCTCCTCCCTGGATCTAGTCTCGCCTCCTCCTCTCATCCTGTCTCCGAGTTCCATCTGACAGCTCCGGCTCTTCAGCTGCTTCTCCAAGGTGCTCTCCTCGTGCCAGCTCCTCCGTGAGTCCCCGTGGTCGCCGCTCCTCTGCCGCCCGCGCCGCCGCACCTCCTCCAACCCCTGACTCACGCTGTACGCCGCCACGCTGCCACCCCCTAGAATGTTAGCCCCGCCTCCCAAGATGGCGGAGGTGGAGTAGAAGTGGTGTGACTCGGAGAGGTACCATCCCCCCGACGACACGGTGACGGGACCCAATAGGATGTCAGAGTGCCAGCCCTTCAGGGCGGAGCCTAGGTTAGGGGCGGGCTTGGACAGGTGCTGCTGGGAACGCGATAGGCCGAACAGGAAGCCGGTGGTGTGAGGGGTGTTGTTAGAGCTCTCCTCCATACTGCCACTACGGTGGAGCTGCTGGGAACAGGAGAGGGGAGGTGGAGGAGGCTTAGCCTGGCTGGGCTGCTTCATGCTGGGCTGGTTGGAGGTGGTAGTGGTGCTGGTTGTGGTGGAGACGACAGGAGCAGCAGTGGGAGCTGCAGACGTAGCAGCAGGGTCTGCGGGACTGTCGTCCTGCTCCTTGTCAGGGCTCGGCTCAGGTGTAGACTGCTCTGACATCTCCTTCACAGGAGAGAACTGATACGGTTTCCCTGCAGGCTCCTTGAAGCTCACGGATGGGTTATAATACTCCTGGGCTCCGGGGTGGGATGTAGGGTGGGGGTACGGCCTCATGGGGGCGCTGCTGCAGCCTCCTGGCTCCCTGTACGACTTGATGTCCAGAGAGAAGGACCTTTTCAGCCGGGCAGCGCTGTCCTCCGTCCCCTGGTCCAGCTGAAGACCTTGGAGCCCCTGGAGAGCCTGGGCCAGGAGCCTCTCCTCTGGAGGCCAGGGGGCCAGGACACACGGCAGGGTCAGGGGCTCCAGCAAGGCCAAGGCAGGGTCTGGGAGGCTGGGGGTAGGGTTAGGGGGTCGTGCTCTAGTGGGGGTGGAGGAGAGGAGAGGGGTTGACCCGGTGGTTTCTCTGATCTCCGACCTTCCAGGAGTCGTGATCTTCTTCTCAAAGTCCAGCAGCTGACCCAGGAAGTTGAAGTTAGGAGAGATGGTGGGTCTCTTCTCCTTCACGAACCTGAAGAGGAAAGACAGAAACACACAGGACATCAGTAGAGACACACTGGGTTGTTACAGAGTTGGGAAAACCTAGAGGGTCAAGACAGGGACATTTATAACTATAGAGACACACTGGGTTGTTACAGAGTTGGGAAAACCTAGAGGGTCAAGACAGGGGACATTTATAACTATAGAGACACACTGGGTTGTTACAGAGTTGGGAAAACCTAGAGGGTCAAGACAGGGGTCATTTATAACTGTAACACAGGAGTAGAGACACACTGGGTTGTTACAGAGTTGGGAAAACCTAGAGGGTCAAGACAGGGGTCATTTATAACTATAGAGACACACTGGGTTGTTACAGAGTTGGGAAAACCCAGAGGGTCAAGACAGGGGTCATTTATAACATAGAGACACACTGGGTTGTTACAGAGTTGGGAAAACCTAGAGGGTCAAGACAGGGGTCATTTATAACTATAGAGACACACTGGGTTGTTACAGAGGTGGTTGCTGAGTGGTCAGAGTCCATAAGACAGGGGTCATTTATAACTATAGAGACACACAGTGTTAATCCAGGGGTCATGTGACCTACAGTGTTAATCATCTCACCTGTAAATCACAGTGTTAATCAGGGGTCAATGATCACACAGTGTTAATCAGGGGTCATGGACATCACAGTGTTAATCAGGGGTCATGTGACACACAGTGTTAATCATCATATTATGGTCACACAGTGTTAATCAGGGGTCATGTGACACACAGTGTTAATCAGGGGTCATGTGACACACAGTGTTAATCAGGGGTCATGTGACACACAGTGTTAATCAGGGGTCATGTGACACACAGTGTTAATCTAGGGTCATCCACAGTGTTAATGATGTCATGTGACAGTGTTCGGGGTCATGTGCCAGTGTTAATCACACAGTGTTAATCATCTGTGACACACAGTGTTAATCAGGGGTCTTCTGACACACAGTGTTAATCAGGGGTCATGTGACACACAGTGTTAATCAGGGGTCATGTGAGGTTGGTTTCATTAAGACAGACAGGAAGAGGGGGTATCCTCTTAGTTACGGAGAACTTGGGAGGAGGGTGGTTGCTGAGTGGTCAAGTCCATAAGCAGGAAGGTGACATGAGGCCATCTCACCTGTAAATCCTTATTATGGTCCTACAGGGTTCAATCATCTCACCTGTAAATCCTTATTATGGTCCTACAGGGTTCAATCATCTCACCTGTAAATCCTTATTATGGTCCTACAGGGGTTCAATCATCTCACCTGTAAATCCTTATGGTCCTACAGGTTCAATCATCTCCTACATGGGTTCAATCATCTCACCTGTAAATCCTTATCATGGTTCTACAGGGTTCAATCATCTCACCTGTAAATCCTTATTATGGTCCTACAGGGTTCAATCATCTCACCTGTAAATCCTTATTATGGTCCTACAGGGTTCAATCATCTCACCTGTAAATCCTTATTATGGTCCTACAGGGTTCAATCATCTCACCTGTAAATCCTTATTATGGTCCTACAGGGTTCAATCATCTCACCTGTAAATCCTTATTATGGTCCTACAGGGTTCAATCATCTCACCTGTAAATCCTTATTATGGTCCTACAGGGTTCAATCATCTCACCTGTAAATCCTTATTATGGTCCTACAGGGTTCAATCATCTCACCTGTACATCCTTATTATGGTAGACAGGGTTCAATCATCTCACCTGTAAATCCTTATTATGGTCCTACAGGGTTCAATCATCTCACCTGTAAATCCTTATTATGGTCCTACAGGGTTCAATCATCTCACCTGTAAATCCTTATTATGGTCCTACAGGGTTCAATCATCTCACCTGTAAATCCTTATTATGGGTTCAATCATCTCACCTGTAAATCCTTATTATGGTCCTACAGGGTTCAATCATCTCACCTGTAAATCCTTATTATGGTTCTACAGGGTTCAATCATCTCACCTGTAAATCTTTTATTATGGTCCTAGGGGGTTCAATCATCTCACCTGTAAATCCTTATTATGGTCCTACAGGGTTCAATCATCTCACCTGTAAATCCCCTACAGGGTTCAATCATCTCACCTGTAAATCCTTATTATGGTTCTACAGGGTTCAATCATCTCACCTGTAAATCCTTATTATGGTCCTACAGGGTTCAATCATCTCACCTGTAAATCCTTATTATGGTCCTACAGGGTTCAATCATCTCACCTGTAAATCCTTATTATGGTCCTACAGGGTTCAATCATCTCACCTGTAAATCCTTATTATGGTCCTACAGGGTTCAATCATCTCACCTGTAAATCCTTATTATGGTCCTACAGGGTTCAATCATCTCACCTGTAACTCCTTATTATGGTCCTTCAGGGTTCAATCATCTCACCTGTAAATCCTTATTATGGTCCTACAGGGTTCAATCATCTCACCTGTAAATCCTTATTATGGTCCTACAGGGTTCAATCATCTCACCTGTAAATCCGTATTATGGTCCTACAGGGTTCAATCATCTCACCTGTAAATCCTTATTATGGTCCTACAGGGTTCAATCATCTCACCTGTAAATCCTTTTATCACTTCCTGTAAATCCTTATTGGTCCTACAGGGTTCAATCATCTCACCTGTAAATCCTGTATTATGGTCCTACAGGGTTCAATCATCTCACCTGTAAATCCTTATTATGGTCCTACAGGGTTCAATCATCTCACCTGTAAATCCTTATTATGGTCCTACAGGGTTCAATCATCTCACCTGTAATCCTTATTATGGTCCTACAGGGTTCAATCATCTCACCTGTAAATCCTTATTATGGTCCTACAGGGTTCAATCATCTCACCTGTAAATCCTTATTATGGTCCTACAGGGTTCAATCATCTCACCTGTAAATCCTTATTATGGTCCTACAGGGTTCAATCATCTCACCTGTAAATCCTTATTATGGTCCTACAGGTTCAATCATCTCACCTGTAAATCCTTATTATGGTCCTACAGGGTTCAATCATCTCACCTGTAAATCCTTATTATGGTCCTACAGGGTTCAATCATCTCACCTGTAAATCCTTATTATGAGTCCTACAGGGTTTAATCATCTCACCTGTAAATCCTTATTATGGTCCTACAGGGTTCAATCATCTCACCTGTAAATCCTTATTATGGTCCTACAGGGTTCAATCATCTCACCTGTAAATCCTTATTATGGTCCTACAGGGGTAACTTCAATCATCTCACCTGTAAATGGTTTTATTATACAGGGTCCTACACCTGTAAATCCTTATTATGGTTTCAATCATCTCACCTGTAAAGGAGGGATGGTCCTACAGCTGGTTCAATGCATTTCACCTCAAATCCTGCAGAGGAGGGAGTCCTACAGCTGGTTCAATCATCTCACCTGGAATCCTGAGATGGTCCTACAGGGTTCAATCATCTCACCTGTAAATCCTTATTACTTCCTGCAGAGGTTCAATCATCTCACCTGTAAATCCTTGCAGAGGAGGGGTCCTACAGGGTTCAATCATCTCACCTGTAAATCCTTATTATGGTCCTACAGGGTTCAATCATCTCACCTGTAAATCCTGCAGAGGAGGGGTCCTACAGCTGGTTCAATCATCTCACCTGTAAATCCTTATTATGGTCCTACAGGGTTCAATCATCTCACCTGTAAATCCTTAGGTGTATGGTCCTACAGGGTTCAATCATCTCACCTGTAAATCCTTATTATGGTCCTACAGGGTTCAATCATCTCACCTGTAAATCCTTATTATGGTCCTACAGGGTTCAATCATCTCACCTGTAAATCCTTATTATGGTCCGGTTCAATCATCTCACCTGTAAATCCTTATTATGGGTCCTACAGGGTTCAATCATCTCACCTGTAAATCCTTATTATGGTCCTACAGGGTTCAATCATCTCACCTGTAAGCTTCGTCTAGTGACATGTCCATCCTCGTCATGATGTAAGCGATAGCGATGGTTGCCGAGCGGGAGATGCCAGCCAGACAGTGGACCAGCACACAGGCGTTGGAGGCTTTGGCCTCCTCTATGAACTCTACAGATCTGTCTAACCAGGGGAGGATCTTCTCACAGAAGCTGTCGTTGACAGGAACTCGCAGGAAGTGAGACTCGGGGATGTAGTCTGGTTTGGGACATGTGTTACTGGCATTCAGGACGTACGCTATCTCATTCTGCTGCATCACTTCCTGCAGAGGAGGGAGGAATACAGCTGGTTAGAATGCTTTTACACAGGAAGTGAGACTCGGGGATGTAGTCCGGTTTGGGACATGTGTTACTGGCATTCAGGACGTACGCTATCTCATTCTGCTGCATCACTTCCTGCAGAGGAGGGAGGAATACAGCTGGTTAGAATGCTTTTACACACATCACTTCCTGCAGAGGAGGGAGGAATACAGCTGGTTAGAATGCTTTACACAGGAAGTGAGACTCAGGGATGTAGTCTGGTTTGGGACATGTGTTACTGGCATTCAGGACGTACGCTATCTCATTCTGCTGCATCACTTCCTGCAGAGGAGGGAGGAATACAGCTGGTTAGAATGCTTTACACACACATCACTTCCTGCAGAGGAGGGAGGAATACAGCTGGTTAGAATGCTTTCACACATCACTTCCTGTAGAGGAGGGAGAATACAGCTGGTTAGAATGCTTTACACACATCACTTCCTGCAGAGGAGGGAGGAATACAGCTGGTTAGAATTATTTTACACACATCACTTCCTGCAGAGGAGGGAGGAATACAGCTGGTTAGAATGCTTTACACACATCACTTCCTGTAGAGGAGGGAGGAATACAGCTGGTTAGAATGCTTTACACACATCACTTCCTGTAGAGGAGGGAGGAATACAGCTGGTTAGAATGCTTTACACACATCACTTCCTGCAGAGGAGGGAGGAATACAGCTGGTTAGAATGCTTTACACACATCACTTCCTGTAGAGGAGGGAGGAATACAGCTAGTTAGAATGGTTTTACACACATCACTTCCTGCAGAGGAGGGAGGAATACAGCTGGTTAGAATGCTTTACACACATCACTTCCTGCAGAGGAGGGAGGAATACAGCTGGTTAGAATGCTTTACACACATCACTTCCTGTAGAGGAGGGAGGAATACAGCTGGTTAGAATGCTTTACACACATCACTTCCTGTAGAGGAGGGAGGAATACAGCTGGTTAGAATGCTTTACACACATCACTTCCTGTAGAGGAGGGAGGAATACAGCTAGTTAGAATGGTTTTACACACATCACTTCCTGCAGAGGAGGGAGGAATACAGCTAGTTAGAATGGTTTTACACACATCACTTCCTGTAGAGGAGGGAGGAATACAGCTGGTTAGAATGGTTTTACACACATCACTTCCTGTAGAGGAGGGAGGAATACAGCTAGTTAGAATGGTTTTACACACATCACTTCCTGCAGAGGAGGGAGGAATACAGCTGGTTAGAATGCTTTACACACATCACTTCCTGCAGAGGAGGGAGGAATACAGCTGGTTAGAATGCTTTACACACATCACTTCCTGCAGAGGAGGGAGGAATACAGCTGGTTAGAATGCTATAATATACAGTAATATATCTAATACCTTGTTGAGTACGTCTCTCTGACAGCCCAGGTAGAGGTGAGGCAGGATGCGTGTTGGCCCAGAGGTGTTGAGGGCAGGCAGGGCTGAGAGAGGCAGGTGGGGACCAGGCAGGACGGGCCAGAAGAAGTCTTACCTTCACATAGACCTGGAAACAGCTGGGAAAAGGCTGAGAAACCACCTGATGACAGACACACAGAAACATCCCAATCAAATACAGGAAGACTAGAGGTTACTGTATTAGAGCCCAGAGGGTTACTGTATTAGAGATACTAGAGGTTACTGTATTAGAGATACCAGAGGTTACTGTATTAGAGATACTAGAGGTTACTGTATTAGAGATACTAGAGTTACTGTATTAGAGATACTAGAGGTTACTGTATTAGAGATACTAGAGGTTACTGTATTAGAGACACTAGAGGTTACTGTATTAGAGACACTAGAGGTTACTGTATTAGAGAGGTTACTAGAGGTTACTGTATTAGAGATACTAGAGGTTACTGTATTAGAGACTAGAGGTTACTGTATTAGAGATAGAGGTTACTGTATTAGAGATACTAGAGGTTACTGTATTAGAGACACTAGAGGTTACTGTATTAGAGATACTAGAGGTTACTGTATTAGAGATACTAGAGGTTACTGTATTAGAGATACTAGAGGTCACTGTATTAGAGATACTAGAGGTTACTGTATTAGAGATACTAGAGGTTACTGTATTAGAGATACTAGAGGTTACTGTATTAGAGATACTAGAGGTTACTGTATTAGAGATACTAGAGGTTACTGTATTAGAGATACTAGAGGTTACTGTATTAGAGATACTAGAGGTTACTGTATTAGAGATACTAGAGGTTACTGTATATTAGAGATACTAGAGATACTAGATATTAGAGATACTAGAGGTTACTGTATTAGAGACACTAGAGGTTACTGTATTAGAGATACTAGAGATACTATATTAGAGATACTAGAGGTTACTGTATTAGAGACACTAGAGGTTACTGTATTAGAGATACTAGAGGTTACTGTATTAGAGATACTAGAGGTTACTGTATTAGAGACACTAGAGGTTACTGTATTAGAGACACTAGAGGTTACTGTATTAGAGACACTAGAGGTTACTGTATTAGAGATACTAGAGGTTACTGTATTAGAGATACTAGAGGTTACTGTATTAGAGACACTAGAGGTTACTGTATTAGAAACACTAGAGGTTACTGTATTAGAAACACTAGAGGTTACTGTATTAGAGACACTAGAGGTTACTGTATTAGAGATACTAGAGGTTACTGTATTAGAGATACTAGAGGTTACTGTATTAGAGATACTAGAGGTTACTGTATTAGAGATACTAGAGGTTACTGTATTAGAGATACTAGAGGTTACTGTATTAGAGATACTAGAGGTCACTGTATTAGAGATACTAGAGGTTACTGTATTAGAGATACTAGAGGTTACTGTATTAGAGATACTAGAGGTTACTGTATTAGAGATACTAGAGGTTACTGTATTAGAGATACTAGAGGTCACTGTATTAGAGATACTAGAGGTTACTGTATTAGAGATACTAGAGATACTGTATTAGAGATACTAGAGGTTACTGTATTAGAGACACTAGAGGTTACTGTATTAGAGATACTAGAGGTTACTGTATTAGAGATACTAGAGTTACTGTATTAGAGATACTAGAGGTTACTGTATTAGAGACACTAGAGGTTACTGTATTAGAGACTGTATAGAGACACTAGAGGTTACTGTATTAGAGATACTAGAGGTTACACTAGAGGTCACTGTATTAGAGATAGAGGTTACTGTATTAGAGATACTAGAGGTTACACATCAAACTTCGGTGTGAATGATAGATGCGTCAAAATCGGAATATGTATTTTTTTTTAACAGAGTTCGGACGAAAACATTGGTAACAAAAAGGCCTTTCGTAACAAACTCTAATCTCACAAAGAAGACCTGCACCACCATAAACCAATACAAGCAGGCTCTGATATTGTACACTAAACCTGCCTAGCAACAGCAGCCAAACTGAATGGTTGTGTTGTACATTATTATCTAGTAGTATTTATAGAGGACCAACCTGACCTGCTGAGTCCATTACACAATACTGATACACTGCCTTCTGCACCCAGCGACACACACACACACACACGGACACACACACACGCACACACACACCAGCCACCTGTACCAGCCGACCCTCAGACAAGCCCAGTCCTAGTTGCTTGGCAACCGTGTACCCATGGCTCTCCAGCCTCTGCTTCAGATCTGTTCGTCCATGGATCCATCCTAAACGGAACCCCGTTCCCTGCATGGTAAGTGTACTACAGTTGAACTGAGCCCCCTGGGCTATATAGGGGATAGGGTGCCATTCCGTTCCCTACATGGTAAGTGCACTACAGTTGAACTGAGCCCCCTGGGCTATATAGGGGATAGGGTGCCATTCCGTTCCCTGCATGGTAAGTGCACTACAGTTGAACTGACTAGGGATAGCCCCATGGGCACTAGTTGAATAGGGATAGGTGCCATTCTGTTCCCTGCATAGTAAGTGTACTACAGTTGAACTGAGCCCCTGGGCTATACTGGGGATAGGGTGCCATTCCGTTCCCTGCATAGTAAGTGTCAGCACCCAGTTGAACTGAGCCCCCTGGGCTATATAGGGATAGGGTGCCATTCTGTTCCCTGCATAGTAAGTGTACTACAGTTGAACTGAGACTAGGGATAGGGTGCCATTCTGTTCCCTGCATAGTAAGTGTACTACAGTTGAACTAAGCCCCCTGGGCTATATAGGGGATAGGGTGCCATTCTGTTCCCTGCATGGTAAGTGTACTACAGTTGAACTGAGACCCCTGGGCTATATAGGGGATAGGGTGCCATTCTGTTCCCTGCATAGTAAGTGTACTACAGTTGAACTGAGACCCCTGGGCTATATAGGGGATAGGGTGCCATTCTGTTCCCTGCATAGTAAGTGCACTACAGTTGAACTAAGCCCCCTGGGCTATATAGGGGATAGGGTGCCATTCTGTTCCCTGCATAGTAAGTGCACTACAGTTGAACTAAGCCCCCTGGGCTATATAGGGGATAGGGTGCCATTCTGTTCCCTGCATGGTAAGTGTACTACAGTTGAACTGAGCCCCCTGGGCTATATAGGGGATAGGGTGCCATTCTGTTCCCTGCATAGTAAGTGCACTACAGTTGAACTGAGCCCCCTGGGCTATATAGGGGATAGGGTGCCATTCTGTTCCCTGCATAGTAAGTGTACTACAGTGGAACTGAGCCCCCTGGGCTATATAGGGGATAGGTGCCATTCCGTTCCCTGCATAGTAAGTACTACAGTTGAACTGAGCCCCTGGGCTATATAGGGATAGGGTGCCATTCCGTTCCCTGCATGGTAAGTGCACTACAGTTGAACTGAGCCCCCTGGGCTATATAGGGGATAGGGTGCCATTCCATTCCCTGCATAGTAAGTGCACTACAGTTGAACTGAGCCCCTGGGCTATATAGGGATAGGGTGCCATTCCGTTCCCTGCATGGTAAGTGCACTACAGTTGAACTGAGCCCCCTGGGCCATATAGGGGATAGGTGCCATTCCGTTCCTGCATGGTAAGTGCACTACAGTTGAACTGGAGCCCCCTGGGCTATATAGGGATAGGGTGCCATTCCGTTCCCTGCATAGTAAGTGTACTACAGTTGAACTGAGCCCCCTGGGCTATATAGGGGATAGGGTGCCATTCCGTTCCCTGCATAGTGAGTGCACTACAGTTGAACTGAGCCCCCTGGGCTATATAGGGATAGGGTGCCATTTAGGACTCAGCCCAGGAGGACTTCTAATGTGGAAATGTTCTTCAAGCTCACAGAAACAACCACATCATGCATCTGTCCTCATATCTCTCCTCCTCTCTCATAGTCACTCCGCCTCTCTCCACCTCTCTCCTCCCTCTCTCCACCTCTCTCCTCTCTCCTCCTCTCTCCTCCTCTCTCCTCCTCTCTCCACCTCTCTCCACCTCTCTCCACCTCTCTCCTCCTCTCTCCTCCCTCTCTCTTCCTGCCTCCCTCCTCACTCATCTCACTCTGCCTCTCTCCACTCCTCTCTCCACCTCTCTCCACCTCTCTCTCTCTCATCGTCACTCTGCCTCTCTCATCGTCACTCTGAATCTCTCCTCTTTCCTCCTCTCTCATCGTCACTCTGCCTCTCTCCTCTTTCCTCCTCCTCATCGTCACTCTGCCTCTCTCCTCCTCTTTCCTCCTCTCTCATCGTCACTCTGCCTCTCTCCTCTTTCATCGTCACTCTGCCTCTCTCCTCCTCTTTCCTCCGCTCTCATCGTCACTCTGCCTCTCTCCCTCCTCTTTCCTCCTCTCTCATCGTCACTCTGCCTCTCTCCTCTTTCCTCCTCTCTCATCGTCACTCTGCCTCTCTCCTCCTCTCTCCTCTCTCTCCACCTCTCTCCCTCTCTCCTCCTCTCTCCACCTCTCTCATCGTCACTCATCGTCACTCATCGTCACTCTGCCTCTCTCCACCTCTCTCCTCTCTCATCGTCACTGCCTCTCTCCTCCTCTCTCCCTCTCTCCTCCTCTCTCTCCCTCTCTCCTCCTCTCTCCACCTCTCTCCTCCTCTCTCCACCTCTCTCCTCCTCACTCACATTACAGCATTACTGATGAACCCATCTGATTTATAACATACAGGATGGATGTACAGCTGTGTATTGTATCCAGGGTCAGGAACCTTCCTCTGTGGGAAATAAACAGGGACTCTACTGGATGTGGAAGCTTAGTGGTTTGAGTGACACAGTTTGATCAGTCTCATTTCAACACAGTCACTTCCCCACAGCAACCGTGGAGCTGCCGGATCAATGTCCATACTGCAACGTGCCGCACCTGTCGTTAAGAGATAAGCTGATGTCCGATAAAGTCTAATGTTACAGGTGTCGTCGGTTCTTCATTTGGAGGAAGTTCCAACCTGATGACATCATCATAGAAACAGGAAGCGTATCTGAAAGGAAACAACTTCCTGACTGAGGTTTGAGACAGGAACTACAGAAAGCGGATCGAAAGGTACTTTTAAATGTCATCTGGGACTCTCTTTAAGTCTGACAGCGGTCCAGAATAAAGCCGAGACTTGGACAACTTGTCTGGTGTAAATACACTCATTTAATCCATTCACATCCTCATTAAACCCATTCACATCCTCATCAAACCCATTCACATCCTCATTAAACCCATTCACATCCTCATTAAACCCATTCACATCCTCATTAAACCCATTCACATCCTCATTAAACCCATTCATCCTCATCTAATGCATTAACATCCTCATCAAACCCATTCACATCCTCATTAAACCCATTCACATCCTCATTAAACCCATTCACATCCTCATTAAACCCATTCACATCCTCATTAAACCCATTCACATCCTCATTTAACCCATTCACATCCTCATTTAACCCATTCACATCCTCATTAAACCCATTCACATCCTCATTAAACCCATTCACATCCTCATTAAACCCATTCACATCCTCATTAAACCCATTCACATCCTCATCTAATGCATTCACATCCTCATCAAACCCATTCACATCCTCATTAAACCCATTCACATCCTCATTAAACCCATTCACATCCTCATTAAACCCATTCACATCCTCATTAAACCCATTCACATCCTCATTTAACCCATTCACATCCTCATTTAACCCATTCACATCCTCATTTAACCCATTCACATCCTCATTAAACCCATTCACATCCTCATTTAACCCATTCACATCCTCATTAAACCCATTCACATCCTCATTAAACCCATTCACATCCTCATTAAAACCCATTCACATCCTCATCTAACCCCATTCACATCCTCATTTAACCCATTCACGTCCTCATTAAACCCATTCACATCCTCATTAAACCCATTCACATCCTCATTAAACCCATTCACATCCTCATTAAACCCATTCACATCCTCATTAAACCCATTCACATCCTCATCAAACCCATTCACATCCTCATTAAACCCATTCACATCCTCATTTAACCCATTCACATCCTCATCTAATCCATTCACATCCTCATCAAACCCATTCACATCCTCATCAAACCCATTCACATCCTCATTTAACCCATTCACATCCTCATTAAACCCATTCACATTCTCATTAAACCCATTCACATCCTCATTAAACCCATTCACATCCTCATTAAACCCATTCACATCCTCATTTAACCCATTCACATCCTCATTTAACCCATTCACATCCTCATCTAATCCATTCACATCCTCATTAAACCCATTCACATCCTCATCAAACCCATTCACATCCTCATCTAATCCATTCACATCCTCATTAAACCCATTCACATCCTCATCAAACCCATTCACATCCTCATCTAACCCATTCACATCCTCATTTAACCCATTCACATCCTCATTAAACCCATTCACATCCTCATTAAACCCATTCACATCCTCATTAAACCCATTCACATCCTCATTAAACCCATTCACATCCTCATTAAACCCATTCACATCCTCATTAAACCCATTCACATCCTCATTAAACCCATTCACATCCTCATTTAACCCATTCACATCCTCATTTAACCCATTACATCCTCATCTAATCCATTCCACATCCTCATTAAGCCCATTCACATCCTCATCAAACCCCATTTCACATCCTCATTAAGCCCATTCCACATCCTCATTAAACCCATTCACATCCTCATTAAACCCATTCACATCCTCATTAAACCCATTCCACATCCTCATTAAACCCATTCACATCCTCATCAAACCCATTCCCATCCTCATTTAACCCATTCACATCCTCATTAAACCCATTCACATCCTCATCAAACCCATTCACGTCCTCATCAAACCCATTCACGTCCTCATTAAACCCATTCACATCCTCATCAAACCCATTCACATCCTCATTAAACCCATTCACATCCTCATCAAACCCATTCACATCCTCCTCAAACCCATTCACGTCCTCATCAAACCCATTCACGTCCTCATCAAACCCATTCACGTCCTCATCAAACCCATTCACGTCCTCATTAAACCCATTCACGTCCTCATTAAACCCATTCACGTCCTCATCAAACCCATTCACGTCCTCATCAAACCCATTCACGTCCTCATCAAACCCATTCACGTCCTCATCAAACCCATTCACATCCTCATTAAACCCATTCACATCCTCATTAAACCCATTCACATCCTCATCTAATCCATTCACATCCTCATTAAACCCATTCACATCCTCATCAAACCCATTCACGTCCTCATTAAACCCATTCACATCCTCATCTAATCCATTCACATCCTCATTAAACCCATTCACGTCCTCATTAAACCCATTCACATCCTCATCAAACCCATTCACATCCTCATTAAACCCATTCACATCCTCATTAAACCCATTCACATCCTCATTAAACCCATTCACATCCTCATCAAACCCATTCACGTCCTCATCAAACCCATTCACGTCCTCATTAAACCCATTCACGTCCTCATTAAACCCATTCACATCCTCATTAAACCCATTCACATCCTCATTTAACCCATTCACATCCTCATCTAATCCATTCACATCCTCATTAAACCCATTCACATCCTCATCAAACCCATTCACATCCTCATCAAATCCATTCACATCCTCATTTAACCCATTCACATCCTCATTAAACCCATTCACGTCCTCATTTAACCCATTCACGTCCTCATTAAACCCATTCACATCCTCATCAAACCCATTCACATCCTCATTAAACCCATTCACGTCCTTATCAAACCCATTCACGTCCTCATCAAACCCATTCACGTCCTCATCAAACCCATTCACATCCTCATTAAACCCATTCACATCCTCATTAAACCCATTCACATCCTCATCTAATCCATTCACATCCTCATTAAACCCATTCACATCCTCATCAAACCCATTCACGTCCTCATTAAACCCATTCACATCCTCATCTAATCCATTCACATCCTCATTAAACCCATTCACATCCTCATTAAACCCATTCACATCCTCATTAAACCCATTCACATCCTCATTAAACCCATTCACATCCTCATTTAATCCATTCACATCCACATTAAACCCATTCACGTCCTCATTTAACCCATTCACGTCCTCATTTAACCCATTCACGTCCTCATTAAACCCATTCACATCCTCATCAAACCCATTCACGTCCTCATCTAACCCATTCACGTCCTTATCAAACCCATTCACGTCCTCATCAAACCCATTCACGTCCTCATCAAACCCATTCACGTCCTCATTAAACCCATTCACATCCTCATTAAACCCATTCACATCCTCATTAAACCCATTCACATCCTCATCAAACCCATTCACGTCCTCATCAAACCCATTCACGTCCTCATTAAACCCATTCACGTCCTCATTAAACCCATTCACATCCTCATTAAACCCATTCACATCCTCATTTAACCCATTCACATCCTCATCTAATCCATTCACATCCTCATTAAACCCATTCACATCCTCATCAAACCCATTCACATCTCATCAAACCTATCCTCATTTAACCCATTCATCCTCATTAAACCCATTCACATCCTCATCAAACCCATTCACGTCCTCATTAAACCCATTCACACATCCTCATCAAACCCATTCTGCATCCTCATTAAACCCATTCCCATCTCATTAAACCCATTCATCCTCATCAAACCCATTCAAGTCCTCATCAAACCCCATTCCGTCCTCATCAAACCCATTCACGCCTCATTAAACATTCATTCACGCCCCATCCTCATCAAACCCATTCACGCCCCATTCACGTCCTCATTAAACCCATTCACATCCTCATTTAATCATTCACATCCTCATTAAACCCATTCACATCCTCATTAAACCCATTCACATCCTCATTAAACCCATTCCCATCCTCAAAACCCATTCACATCCTCATTTAATCCATTCACATCCACATTAAACCCATTCCCGTCCTCATTTAACCCATTCACGTCCTCCATTTAACCCCATTCACGCCCTCATTAAACCCATTCACGTCCTCATTAAACCCATTCCGTCCTCATTAAAACCCATTCGTCCTCATTTAACCATTACGTCCTCATTTAGCCCATTCCGTCCTCATTTAACCCATTCATCTCATTAAACCCATTCACGTCCTCATTAAACCCATTCATCTCATCAAAACCTATTCCGTCCTCATTTAACCCATTCACGTCCTCATTTAACCCATTCACGTCCTCATTTAACCCATTCCGTCCTCATTAAACCCAATCACATCCCTCATTTTAGCACATTCCGTCCTCATTTAACCCATTCATCCTCATTAAACCCATTCCGTCCTCATAAAAAGCATTCACATCCTCATTAAACCCATTCCATCCTCATTAAACCCATTCCGTCCTCATTTAACCCATTCACATCTCATTAAACCCATTCACGTCCTCATTAAACCCATTCACATCCTCATTAAAACCCATTCACATCCTCATTAAAACCCATTCACGTCCTCACCAACCCATTCATCCTCATTAAAACCCATTCACGTCCTCATTAAAACCCATTCCATCCTCATTAAAACCCATTCACATCCTCATTTAACCCATTCATCCTCTTCTAACCCATTCACATCCTCATTTAACCCATTCACATCCTCATTAAAACCCATTCATCCTCATTAAACCCATTCCGCATCCTCATTGGAAACCAATTCCGTCCTCATTAAACCCATTCATCCTCATTAAACCCATTCCGTCCTCATTAAACCCATTACGTCCTCATTAAACCCATTCCGCCCTCATTTAACCCATTCACATCCTCATTTAACCCATTCACATCCTCATTTAACCATTCCGTCCTCATTTAACCCATTCATCTCATAAAACCCATTCACATCCTCATCAAACCCATTCACGTCCTCATGTAACCGATTCACGCCCTCATTTAACCCATTCACGTCCTCATTAAAACCCATTCCGTCCTCATTTAACCCATTCACATCCTCATTACACCCATTCACGCCCTCATTTACACCCATTTACGTCCTCATTTAACCCATTCACATCCTCATTAAACCCATTCACGTCCTCATTTAACCCATTCACATCCTCATTTAACCCATTCACGTCCACAATTAACCCATTCACGCCCACATTTTCAGTTAGCTGTCCTATCACCAGCAGCCATTTTCAGTTAGCTGTCCTATCACCAGCAGCCATTTTCAGTTAGCTGTCCTATCAACAGCAGCCATTTTCAGTTAGCTGTCCTATCACCTCTCACTGGCCAGTGATTAATGAGTGAATGGGAAGAAGGAAAGGGAGAGAGAGAGAGGCAGTGAGGAAGATGAGGCTGGAGGGAGGAGGGAGGAAGAGGGGAAGGGGAGAGAGAGAGGCAGTGAGGAGGATGAGGGCTGGAGGAGGGAGGAGAGGAAGGAAGGGAGAGAGAGAGAGGCAGTGAGGAGGATGAAGGGCTGGAGGGAGGGAAAGAGAGGAAGGGAGAGAGAGAGAGTCAGTGAGGAGGATGACAGGCTGGAGGGAGAGGGAGGAGGAAAGAGAGAAGGGGAGAGAGAGATAGGCAGTGAGGAGGATGAAGGGGGCTGGAGGGGGAG
Source organism: Oncorhynchus keta (assembly GCF_023373465.1). Classification (NCBI taxonomy): domain Eukaryota; kingdom Metazoa; phylum Chordata; class Actinopteri; order Salmoniformes; family Salmonidae; genus Oncorhynchus; species Oncorhynchus keta. Next base: position 228,021 of record NW_026290826.1, read on the forward strand.
GGAGGAGGGGAAAGAGGAGGAAGGGGAGAGAGAAGAGGAGCAGTGAGGAGATGAAGGGCTGGAGGGGAGGAGGAGGGAAAGAGAGGAAGGAGAGGAGAGAGAGAGGCAGTGAGGAGGATGAAGGCTGGAGGGGAGGGAGGAGGAAAGAGGAAGGAGAGAGATAGGCAGTGAGGAAGATGACGGGCTGAGTGAGTGTCTAACCTGAGAGCAGGTGTACGAGAGGAAGCTTCTCTCCAGCTTGTCCAATAGGACAGTAAGGAAGGCCTCCGAGGGAAGAGTCAA
>NW_026290827.1:0-47500 GCF_023373465.1 Oncorhynchus keta
ATTTACTGTCTAGTTGTAATACCATACCTGTAACTACCTGTATTTACTGTCTAGTTGTAATACCATACCTGTAACTACCTGTAACTACCTGCGTTTACTGTCTAGTTGTAATACCATACCTGTAACTACCTGTATTTACTGTCTAGTTGTAATACCATACCTGTAACTACCTGTATTTACTGTCTAGTTGTAATACCATACCTGTAACTACCTGTATTTACTGTCTAGTTGTAATACCATACCTGTAACTACCTGTAACTACCTGTATTTACTGTCTAGTTGTAATACCATACCTGTAACTACCTGTGTTTACTGTCTAGTTGTAATACCATACCTGTAACTACCTGTATTTACTGTCTAGTTGTAATACCTACCATACCTGTAACTACCTGTATTTACTGTCTAGTTGTAATACCATACCTGTAACTACCTGTATTTACTGTCTAGTTGTAATACCATACCTGTAACTACCTGTAACTACCTGTATTTACTGTCTAGTTGTAATACCATACCTGTAACTACCTGTAACTACCTGTATTTACTGTCTAGTTGTAATACCATACCTGTAACTACCTGTAACTACCTGTATTTACTGTCTAGTTGTAATACCATACCTGTAACTACCTGTATTTACTGTCTAGTTGTAATACCATACCTGTAACTACCTGTAACTACCTGTATTTACTGTCTAGTTGTAATACCATACCTGTAACTACCTGTATTTACTGTCTAGTTGTAATACCATACCTGTAACTACCTGTATTTACTGTCTAGTTGTAATACCATACCTGTAACTACCTGTATTTACTGTCTAGTTGTAATACCATACCTGTAACTACCTGTATTTACTGTCTAGTTGTAATACCATACCTGTAACTACCTGTAACTACCTGTATTTACTGTCTAGTTGTAATACCATACCTGTAACTACCTGTATTTACTGTCTAGTTGTAATACCATACCTGTAACTACCTGTATTTACTGTCTAGTTGTAATACCATACCTGTAACTACCTGTATTTACTGTCTAGTTGTAATACCATACCTGTAACTACCTGTATTTACTGTCTAGTTGTAATACCATACCTGTAACTACCTTAACTACCTGTATTTAATGTCTAGCTTGTAATACCATACCTGTAACTACCTGTAACTACCTGTATTTACTGGGTTCAGTTGTAATACCATACCTGTAACTACCTGTAACTACCTGTATTTACTGGGTTCAGTTGTAATACCATACCTGTAACTACCTGTGTTTACTGTTTAGTTGTTATATTCTAGAGAATACCTGACCATACCTGTAACTACCTGTATTTACTGTCTAGTTGTATTACCTGACCATACCTGTAACTACCTGTATTTAATGTCTAGTTGTAATACCATACCTGTAACTACCTGTATTTACTGTCTAGTTGTAATACCATACCTGTAACTACCTTTAACTACCTGTATTTAATGTCTAGTTGTAATACCATACCTGTAACTACCTGTAACTACCTGTATTTACTGTCTAGTTGTAATACCATACCTGTAACTACCTGTAACTACCTGTATTTACTGTCTAGTTGTAATACCATACCTGTAACTACCTGCGTTTACTGTCTAGTTGTAATACCATACCTGTAACTACCTGTATTTACTGTCTAGTTGTAATACCATACCTGTAATACTTAGTTGTAATACCATACCTGTAACTACCTGTATTTACTGTCTAGTTGTAATACCATACCTGTAACTACCTGTATTTACTGTCTAGTTGTAATACCATACCTGTAACTACCTGTATTTACTGTCTAGTTGTAATACCATACCTGTAACTACCTGTATTTACTGTCTAGTTGTAATACCATACCTGTAACTACCTGTAACTACCTGTATTTACTGTCTAGTTGTAATACCTGTAACTACCCATACTGTCTAGTTGTAATACCATACCTGTAACTACCTGTATTTACTGTCTAGTTGTAATACCATACCTGTAAACTGTATTTACTGTCTAGTTGTAACTACCTGTAACTACCTTTTACTGTCTAGTTGTAATACCTGTAACTACCTGTAACTACCTGTATTTACTGTCTAGTTGTAATACCATACCTGTAACTACCTGTATTTACTGTCTAGTTGTAATACCATACCTGTAACTACCTTTAACTACCTGTATTTACTGTCTAGTTTGTAATAATACCATACCTGTAACTACCTGTATTTACTGTCTAGTTGTAATACCATACCTGTAACTACCTGTATTTACTGTCTAGTTGTAATACCATACCTGTAACTACCTGCGTTTACTGTCTTAGTTGTAATACCATACCTGTAACTACCTGTATTTACTGTCTAGTTGTAATACCATACCTGTAACTACCTGTAACTACCTGTATTTAATGTCTTAGTTGTAATACCATACCTGTAAACTGTATTTACTGTCTAGTTGTAACATACCTGTAACTACCTTTAACTACCTGTATTTAATGTCTAGTTGTAATAATACCATACCTGTAACTACCTGTATTTACTGTCTAGTTGTAATACCATACCTGTAACTACCTGTATTTACTGTCTAGTTGTAATACCATACCTGTAACTACCTGTATTTACTGTCTAGTTGTAATACCATACCTGTAACTACCTGCGTTTACTGTCTTAGTTGTAATACCATACCTGTAACTACCTGTATTTACTGTCTAGTTGTAATACCATACCTGTAACTACCTTTAACTACCTGTATTTAATGTCTAGTTGTAATACCATACCTGTAACTACCTGTAACTACCTGTATTTACTGTCTAGTTGTAATACCATACCTGTAACTACCTGTAACTACCTGTAACTACCTGTAACTACCTGTATTTACTGTCTAGTTGTAATACCATACCTGTAACTACCTGCGTTTACTGTCTAGTTGTAATACCATACCTGTAACTACCTGTATTTACTGTCTAGTTGTAATACCATACCTGTAACTACCTGTATTTACTGTCTAGTTGTAATACCATACCTGTAACTACCTGCGTTTACTGTCTAGTTGTAATACCATACCTGTAACTACCTGTATTTACTGTCTAGTTGTAATACCATACCTGTAACTACCTGTATTTACTGTCTAGTTGTAATACCATACCTGTAACTACAGGTATTTACTGTCTAGTTGTAATACCATACCTGTAACTACCTGTAACTACCTGCGTTTACTGTCTAGTTGTAATACCATACCTGTAACTACCTGCGTTTACTGTCTAGTTGTAATACCATACCTGTAACTACCTGTATTTACTGTCTAGTTGTAATACCATACCTGTAACTACCTGCGTTTACTGTCTAGTTGTAATACCATACCTGTAACTACCTGTATTTACTGTCTAGTTGTAATACCATACCTGTAACTACCTGTATTTAATGTCTAGTTGTAATACCATACCTGTAACTACCTGTATTTACTGTCTAGTTGTAATACCATACCTGTAACTACCTTTTAACTACCTGTATTTAATGTCTAGTTGTAATACCATACCTGTAACTACCTGTAACTACCTGTATTTACTGTCTAGTTGTAATACCATACCTGTAACTACCTTTAACTACCTGTATTTAATGTCTAGTTGTAATACCATACCTGTAACTACCTGTATTTACTATCTAGTTGTAATACCATACCTGTAACTACCTGTATTTACTGTCTAGTTGTAATACCATACATGTAACTACCTGTAACTACCTGTATTTACTGTCTAGTTGTAATACCATACCTGTAACTACCTGTAACTACCTGTATTTACTGTCTTAGTTGTAATACCATACCTGTAACTACCTGTATTTACTGTCTAGTTGTAATACCATACCTGTAACTACCTTTAACTACCTGTATTTAATGTCTAGTTGTAATACCATACCTGTAACTACCTGTAACTACCTGTATTTGCTGTCTAGTTGTAATACCATACCTGTAACTACCTGTAACTACCTGTATTTACTGTCTAGTTGTAATACCATACCTGTAACTACCTGCGTTTACTGTCTAGTTGTAATACCATACCTGTAACTACCTGTATTTACTGTCTAGTTGTAATACCATACCTGTAACTACCTGTATTTACTGTCTTGTTGTAATACCATACCTGTAACTACCTGTAACTACCTGTATTTACTGTCTAGTTGTAATACCTACCTGTAACTACCTGTGTTTACTGTCTAGTTGTAATACCATACCTGTAACTACCTGTATTTACTGTCTAGTTGTAATACCATACCTGTAACTACCTGTATTTACTGTCTAGTTGTAATACCATACCTGTAACTACCTGTGTTTACTGTCTAGTTGTAATACCATACCTGTAACTACCTGTATTTACTGTCAGTTGTAATACCATACCTGTAACTACCTGTAACTACCTGTATTTACTGTCTAGTTGTAATACCATACCTGTAACTACCTTTAACTACCTGTATTTAATGTCTAGTTGTAATACCATACCTGTAACTACCTGTATTTACTGTCTAGTTGTAATACCATACCTGTAACTACCTGTATTTACTGTCTAGTTGTAATACCATACCTGTAACTACCTGTAACTACCTGTATTTACTGTCTAGTTGTAATACCATACCTGTAACTACCTGTAACTACCTGTATTTACTGTCTAGTTGTAATACCTGTAACTACCTGTATTTACTGTCTAGTTGTAATACCCTACCTGTAACTACCTGCGTTTACTGTCTAGTTGTAATACCATACCTGTAACTACCTGTATTTACTGTCTAGTTGTAATACCATACCTGTAACTACCTGTAACTACCTGTATTTACTGTCTAGTTGTAATACCATACCTGTAACTACCTGTATTTACTGTCTAGTTGTAATCCCATACCTGTAACTACCTGTATTTACTGTCTAGTTGTAATACCATACCTGTAACTACCTGTGTTTACTGTCTACATTTACATTTAAGTCATTTAGCAGACGCTCTTATCCAGAGCGACTTACAAATTGGTGCATACACCTATGACATCCAGTGGAACAGCCACTTGCATCTAAATCTTTTTTTTTGGGGGAGAAGGATTACTTACCCTTACTTACCCTATCCTAGGTATTCCTTGAAGAGGTGGGGTTTCAGGTGTCTCCGGAAGGTGGTGATTGACTCCGCTGTCCTGGCGTCGTGAGGGAGTTTGTTCCACCATTGGGGGGCCAGAGCAGCGAACAGTTTTGACTGGGCTGAGCGGGAACTGTACTTCCTCAGTGGTAGGGAGGCGAGCAGGCCAGAGGTGGATGAACGCAGTGCCCTTGTTTGGGTGTAGGGCCTGATCAGAGCCTGGAGGTACTGAGGTGCCGTTCCCCCTCACAGCCCGCAGGCAAGCACCATGGTCTTGTAGCGGATGCGAGCTTCAACTGGAAGCCAGTGGAGAGAGCGGAGGAGCGGGGTGACGTGAGAGAACTTGGGAAGGTTGAACACCAGACGGGCTGCGGCGTTCTGGATGAGTTGTAGGGTTTAATGGCACAGGCAGGGAGCCCAGCCAACAGCGAGTTGCAGTAATCAAGACGGGAGATGACAAGTGCCTGGATTAGGACCTGCGCCGCTTCCTGTGTGAGGCAGGGTCGTACTCTGCGGATGTTGTAGAGCATGAACCTACAGGAACGGGACACCGCCTTGATGTTAGTTGAGAACGTCAGGGTGTTGTCCAGGATCACGCCAAGGTTCTTAGCGCTCTGGGGAGGAGGACACAATGGAGTTGTCAACCGTGATGGCGAGATCATGGAACGGGCAGTCCTTTTCCCCGGGAGGAAGAGGAGCTCCCGTCTTGCTGAGGTTCAGCTTGAGGTGGTGATCCGTCATCCACACTGATATGTCTGCCCGACATGCAGAGATGCGATTCGCCACCTGGTCAGAAGGGGAAAGGAGAAGATTAATTGTGTGTCGTCTGCATAGCAATGATAGGAGAGACCATGAGGTTATGACAGAGCCAAGTGACTTGGTGTATAGCGAGAATAAGAGAGGGCCTAGAACAGAGCCCTGGGGGACACCAGTGGTGAGAGCGCGTGGTGAGGAGACAGATTCTCGCCACGCCACCTGGTAGGAGCGACCTGTCAGGTAGGACGCAACAAGCGTGGGCCGCGCCGGAGATGCCCAACTCGGAGAGGGTGGAGAGGAGGATCTGATGGTTCACAGTATCGAAGGCAGCCGATAGGTCTAGGAAGGATGAGAGCAGAGGAGAGAGAGTTAGCTTTAGCAGCGGCGGAGCGCCTCCGTGATACAGAGAAGAGCAGTCTCAGTTGAATGACTAGTCTTGAAACCTGACTGATTTGGATCAAGAAGGTCATTCTGAGAGAGATAGCGGTAGAGCTGGCCAAGGACGGCACGCTCAAGAGTTTTGGAGAGAAAAGAGAGAAGGGATACTGGTCTGTAGTTGTTGACATCGGAGGGATCGAGTGTAGGTTTTTTCAGAAGAGGTGCAACTCTCGCTCTCTTGAAGACGGGAGGGACGTAGCCAGCGGTCAGGGATGAGTTGATGAGCGAGGTGAGGTAAGGGAGAAGGTCTCCGGAAATGGTCTGGAGAAGAGAGGAGGGATAGGGTCAAGCGGGCAGGTTGTTGGGCGGCCGGCCGTCACAAGACGCGAGATTTCATCTGGAGAGAGAGGGGAGAAAGAGGTCAGAGCATAGGGTAGGGCAGTGTGAGCAGAACCAGCGGTGTCGTTTGACTTAGCAAACGAGGATCGGATGTCGTCGACCTTCTTTTCAAAATGGTTGACGAAGTCATCTGCAGAGAGGGAGGAGGGGGGATCCAGGAGGGAGGAGAAGGTGGCAAAGAGCTTCCTAGGGTTAGAGGCAGATGCTTGGAATTTAGAATGGTAGAAAGTGGCTTTAGCAGCAGTGACAGAGGAGGAAAATGTAGAGAGGAGGGAGTGAAAGGATGCCAGGTCCGCAGGGAGGCGAGTTTTCCTCCATTTCCGCTCGGCTGCCCGGAGCCCTGTTCTGTGAGCTCGCAAGGAGTCGTCGAGCCACGGAGCGGGAGGGGAGGACCGAGCCGGCCTGGAGGATAGGGGACATAGGGAGTCAAAGGATGCAGTAAGGGAGGAGAGGAGGGTTGAGGAGGCAGAATCAGGAGATAGGTTGTAATACCATACCTGTAACTACCTGTATTTACTGTCTAGTTGTAATACCATACCTGTAACTACCTGTATTTACTGTCTAGTTGTAATACCATACCTGTAACTACCTGTATTTACTGTCTAGTTGTAATACCATACCTGTAACTACCTGTATTTACTGTCTTAGTTGTAATACCTGTAACTACCTGTATTTACTGTCTAGTTGTAATACCATACCTGTAACTACCTGTATTTACTGTCTAGTTGTAATACCATACCTGTAACTACCTGTAACTACCTGTATTTACTGTCTAGTTGTAATACCATACCTGTAACTACCTGTAACTACCTGTATTTACTGTCTAGTTGTAATACCATACCTGTAACTACCTGTAACTACCTGTGTTTACTGTCTAGTTGTAATACCATACCTGTAACTACCTGTAACTACCTGTGTTTACTGTCTAGTTGTAATACCATACCTGTAACTACCTGTAACTACCTGTGTTTACTGTCTAGTTGTAATACCATACCTGTAACTACCTGTATTTACTGTCTAGTTGTAATACCATACCTGTAACTACCTGTATTTACTGTCTAGTTGTAATACCATACCTGTAACTACCTGTATTTACTGTCTAGTTGTAATACCATACCTGTAACTACCTGTATTTACTGTCTAGTTGTAATACCATACCTGTAACTACCTGTAACTACCTGTATTTACTGTCTTAGTTGTAATACCATACCTGTAACTACCTGTAACTACCTGTATTTACTGTCTAGTTGTAATACCATACCTGTAACTACCTGTAACTACCTGTATTTACTGTCTAGTTGTAATACCATACCTGTAACTACCTGCGTTTACTGTCTAGTTGTAATACCATACCTGTAACTACCTGTATTTACTGTCTAGTTGTAATACCATACCTGTAACTACCTGTATTTACTGTCTAGTTGTAATACCATACCTGTAACTACAGGTATTTACTGTCTAGTTGTAATACCATACCTGTAACTACCTGTAACTACCTGCGTTTACTGTCTAGTTGTAATACCATACCTGTAACTACCTGCGTTTACTGTCTAGTTGTAATACCATACCTGTAACTACCTGTATTTACTGTCTAGTTGTAATACCATACCTGTAACTACCTGCGTTTACTGTCTAGTTGTAATACCATACCTGTAACTACCTGTATTTACTGTCTAGTTGTAATACCATACCTGTAACTACCTGTATTTAATGTCTAGTTGTAATACCATACCTGTAACTACCTGTATTTACTGTCTAGTTGTAATACCATACCTGTAACTACCTTTAACTACCTGTATTTAATGTCTAGTTGTAATACCATACCTGTAACTACCTGTAACTACCTGTATTTACTGTCTAGTTGTAATACCATACCTGTAACTACCTTTAACTACCTGTATTTAATGTCTAGTTGTAATACCATACCTGTAACTACCTGTATTTACTGTCTAGTTGTAATACCATACCTGTAACTACCTGTATTTACTGTCTAGTTGTAATACCATACCTGTAACTACCTATAACTACCTGTATTTACTGTCTAGTTGTAATACCATACCTGTAACTACCTGTAACTACCTGTATTTACTGTCTTAGTTGTAATACCATACCTGTAACTACCTGTATTTACTGTCTAGTTGTAATACCATACCTGTAACTACCTTTAACTACCTGTATTTAATGTCTAGTTGTAATACCATACCTGTAACTACCTGTAACTACCTGTATTTGCTGTCTAGTTGTAATACCATACCTGTAACTACCTGTAACTACCTGTATTTACTGTCTAGTTGTAATACCATACCTGTAACTACCTGCGTTTACTGTCTAGTTGTAATACCATACCTGTAACTACCTGTATTTACTGTCTAGTTGTAATACCATACCTGTAACTACCTGTATTTACTGTCTTGTTGTAATACCATACCTGTAACTACCTGTAACTACCTGTATTTACTGTCTAGTTGTAATACCCTACCTGTAACTACCTGTGTTTACTGTCTAGTTGTAATACCATACCTGTAACTACCTGTATTTACAGTCTAGTTGTAATACCATACCTGTAACTACCTGTATTTACTGTCTAGTTGTAATACCATACCTGTAACTACCTGTATTTACTGTCTAGTTGTAATACCATACCTGTAACTACCTGTAACTACCTGTATTTACTGTCTAGTTGTAATACCATACCTGTAACTACCTGTATTTACTGTCTAGTTGTAATACCATACCTGTAACTACCTGTATTTACTGTCTAGTTGTAATACCATACCTGTAACTACCTGTATTTACTGTCTAGTTGTAATACCATACCTGTAACTACCTGTAACTACCTGCGTTTACTGTCTAGTTGTAATACCATACCTGTAACTACCTGTATTTACTGTCTAGTTGTAATACCATACCTGTAACTACCTGTATTTACTGTCTAGTTGTAATACCATACCTGTAACTACCTGTATTTACTGTCTAGTTGTAATACCATACCTGTAACTACCTGTATTTACTGTCTAGTTGTAATACCATACCTGTAACTACCTTTAACTACCTGTATTTAATGTCTAGTTGTAATACCATACCTGTAACTACCTGTAACTACCTGTATTTACTGTCTAGTTGTAATACCATACCTGTAACTACCTGTAACTACCTGTATTTACTGTCTAGTTGTAATACCATACCTGTAACTACCTGTATTTACTGTCTAGTTGTAATACCATACCTGTAACTACCTGTAACTACCTGTATTTACTGTCTAGTTGTAATACCATACCTGTAACTACCTGTATTTACTGTCTAGTTGTAATACCATACCTGTAACTACCTGTATTTACTGTCTAGTTGTAATACCATACCTGTAACTACCTGTATTTACTGTCTTAGTTGTAATACCATACCTGTAACTACCTGTATTTACTGTCTAGTTGTAATACCATACCTGTAACTACCTGTAACTACCTGCGTTTACTGTCTAGTTGTAATACCATACCTGTAACTACCTGTATTTACTGTCTAGTTGTAATACCATACCTGTAACTACCTGTATTTACTGTCTAGTTGTAATACCATACCTGTAACTACAGGTATTTACTGTCTAGTTGTAATACCATACCTGTAACTACCTGTAACTACCTGCGTTTACTGTCTAGTTGTAATACCATACCTGTAACTACCTGTATTTACTGTCTAGTTGTAATACCATACCTGTAACTACCTGTATTTACTGTCTAGTTGTAATACCATACCTGTAACTACCTGTAACTACCTGTATTTACTGTCTAGTTGTAATACCATACCTGTAACTACCTGTATTTACTGTCTAGTTGTAATACCTGACCATACCTGTAACTACCTGTATTTACTGTCTAGTTGTAATACCATACCTGTAACTACCTGTAACTACCTGTATTTACTGTCTAGTTGTAATACCATACCTGTAACTACCTGTAACTACCTGTATTTACTGTCTTAGTTGTAATACCATACCTGTAACTACCTGTATTTACTGTCTAGTTGTAATACCATACCTGTAACTACCTTTAACTACCTGTATTTAATGTCTAGTTGTAATACCATACCTGTAACTACCTGTAACTACCTGTATTTGCTGTCTAGTTGTAATACCATACCTGTAACTACCTGTAACTACCTGTATTTACTGTCTAGTTGTAATACCATACCTGTAACTACCTGCGTTTACTGTCTAGTTGTAATACCATACCTGTAACTACCTGTATTTACTGTCTAGTTGTAATACCATACCTGTAACTACCTGTATTTACTGTCTTGTTGTAATACCATACCTGTAACTACCTGTAACTACCTGTATTTACTGTCTAGTTGTAATACCCTACCTGTAACTACCTGTGTTTACTGTCTAGTTGTAATACCATACCTGTAACTACCTGTATTTACAGTCTAGTTGTAATACCATACCTGTAACTACCTGTATTTACTGTCTAGTTGTAATACCATACCTGTAACTACAGGTATTTACTGTCTAGTTGTAATACCATACCTGTAACTACCTGTAACTACCTGCGTTTACTGTCTAGTTGTAATACCATACCTGTAACTACCTGCGTTTACTGTCTAGTTGTAATACCATACCTGTAACTACCTGTATTTACTGTCTAGTTGTAATACCATACCTGTAACTACAGGTATTTACTGTCTAGTTGTAATACCATACCTGTAACTACCTGTAACTACCTGCGTTTACTGTCTAGTTGTAATACCATACCTGTAACTACCTGCGTTTACTGTCTAGTTGTAATACCATACCTGTAACTACCTGTATTTACTGTCTAGTTGTAATACCATACCTGTAACTACCTGCGTTTACTGTCTAGTTGTAATACCATACCTGTAACTACCTGTATTTACTGTCTAGTTGTAATACCATACCTGTAACTACCTGTATTTAATGTCTAGTTGTAATACCATACCTGTAACTACCTGTATTTACTGTCTAGTTGTAATACCATACCTGTAACTACCTTTAACTACCTGTATTTAATGTCTAGTTGTAATACCATACCTGTAACTACCTGTAACTACCTGTATTTACTGTCTAGTTGTAATACCATACCTGTAACTACCTTTAACTACCTGTATTTAATGTCTAGTTGTAATACCATACCTGTAACTACCTGTATTTACTGTCTTGTTGTAATACCATACCTGTAACTACCTGTAACTACCTGTATTTACTGTCTAGTTGTAATACCCTACCTGTAACTACCTGTGTTTACTGTCTAGTTGTAATACCATACCTGTAACTACCTGTATTTACAGTCTAGTTGTAATACCATACCTGTAACTACCTGTATTTACTGTCTAGTTGTAATACCATACCTGTAACTACAGGTATTTACTGTCTAGTTGTAATACCATACCTGTAACTACCTGTAACTACCTGCGTTTACTGTCTAGTTGTAATACCATACCTGTAACTACCTGCGTTTACTGTCTAGTTGTAATACCATACCTGTAACTACCTGTATTTACTGTCTAGTTGTAATACCATACCTGTAACTACAGGTATTTACTGTCTAGTTGTAATACCATACCTGTAACTACCTGTAACTACCTGCGTTTACTGTCTAGTTGTAATACCATACCTGTAACTACCTGCGTTTACTGTCTAGTTGTAATACCATACCTGTAACTACCTGTATTTACTGTCTAGTTGTAATACCATACCTGTAACTACCTGCGTTTACTGTCTAGTTGTAATACCATACCTGTAACTACCTGTATTTACTGTCTAGTTGTAATACCATACCTGTAACTACCTGTATTTAATGTCTAGTTGTAATACCATACCTGTAACTACCTGTATTTACTGTCTAGTTGTAATACCATACCTGTAACTACCTTTAACTACCTGTATTTAATGTCTAGTTGTAATACCATACCTGTAACTACCTGTAACTACCTGTATTTACTGTCTAGTTGTAATACCATACCTGTAACTACCTTTAACTACCTGTATTTAATGTCTAGTTGTAATACCATACCTGTAACTACCTGTATTTACTATCTAGTTGTAATACCATACCTGTAACTACCTGTATTTACTGTCTAGTTGTAATACCATACATGTAACTACCTGTAACTACCTGTATTTACTGTCTAGTTGTAATACCATACCTGTAACTACCTGTAACTACCTGTATTTACTGTCTTAGTTGTAATACCATACCTGTAACTACCTGCATTTACTGTCTAGTTGTAATACCATACCTGTAACTACCTTTAACTACCTGTATTTAATGTCTAGTTGTAATACCATACCTGTAACTACCTGTAACTACCTGTATTTGCTGTCTAGTTGTAATACCATACCTGTAACTACCTGTAACTACCTGTATTTACTGTCTAGTTGTAATACCATACCTGTAACTACCTGCGTTTACTGTCTAGTTGTAATACCATACCTGTAACTACCTGTATTTACTGTCTAGTTGTAATACCATACCTGTAACTACCTGTATTTACTGTCTTGTTGTAATACCATACCTGTAACTACCTGTAACTACCTGTATTTACTGTCTAGTTGTAATACCCTACCTGTAACTACCTGTGTTTACTGTCTAGTTGTAATACCATACCTGTAACTACCTGTATTTACTGTCTAGTTGTAATACCATACCTGTAACTACCTGTATTTACTGTCTAGTTGTAATACCATACCTGTAACTACCTGTGTTTACTGTCTAGTTGTAATACCATACCTGTAACTACCTGTATTTACTGTCTAGTTGTAATACCATACCTGTAACTACCTGTAACTACCTGTATTTACTGTCTAGTTGTAATACCATACCTGTAACTACCTTTAACTACCTGTATTTAATGTCTAGTTGTAATACCATACCTGTAACTACCTGTATTTACTGTCTAGTTGTAATACCATACCTGTAACTACCTGTATTTACTGTCTAGTTGTAATACCATACCTGTAACTACCTGTAACTACCTGTATTTACTGTCTAGTTGTAATACCATACCTGTAACTACCTGTAACTACCTGTATTTACTGTCTAGTTGTAATACCTGTAACTACCTGTATTTACTGTCTAGTTGTAATACCCTACCTGTAACTACCTGCGTTTACTGTCTAGTTGTAATACCATACCTGTAACTACCTGTATTTACTGTCTAGTTGTAATACCATACCTGTAACTACCTGTAACTACCTGTATTTACTGTCTAGTTGTAATACCATACCTGTAACTACCTGTATTTACTGTCTAGTTGTAATCCCATACCTGTAACTACCTGTATTTACTGTCTAGTTGTAATACCATACCTGTAACTACCTGTGTTTACTGTCTACATTTACATTTAAGTCATTTAGCAGACGCTCTTATCCAGAGCGACTTACAAATTGGTGCATACACCTATGACATCCAGTGGAACAGCCACTTGCATCTAAATCTTTTTTTTTTTGGGGGGAGAAGGATTACTTACCCATACTTACCCTATCCTAGGTATTCCTTGAAGAGGTGGGGTTTCAGGTGTCTCCGGAAGGTGGTGATTGACTCCGCTGTCCTGGCGTCGTGAGGGAGTTTGTTCCACCATTGGGGGCCAGAGCAGCGAACAGTTTTGACTGGGCTGAGCGGGGAACTGTACTTCCTCAGTGGTAGGGAGGCGAGCAGGCCAGAGGTGGATGAACGCAGTGCCCTTGTTTGGGTGTAGGGCCTGATCAGAGCCTGGAGGTACTGAGGTGCCGTTCCCCTCACAGCTCCGTAGGCAAGCACCATGGTCTTGTAGCGGATGCGAGCTTCAACTGGAAGCCAGTGGAGAGAGCGGAGGAGCGGGGTGACGTGAGAGAACTTGGGAAGGTTGAACACCAGACGGGCTGCGGCGTTCTGGGATGAGTTGTAGGGGTTTAATGGCACAGGCAGGGAGCCCAGCCAACAGCGAGTTGCAGTAATCAAGACGGGAGATGACAAGTGCCTGGATTAGGACCTGCGCCGCTTCCTGTGTGAGGCAGGGTCGTACTCTGCGGATGTTGTAGAGCATGAACCTACAGGAACGGGACACCGCCTTGATGTTAGTTGAGAACGTCAGGGTGTTGTCCAGGATCACGCCAAGGTTCTTAGCGCTCTGGGAGGAGGACACAATGGAGTTGTCAACCGTGATGGCGAGATCATGGAACGGGCAGTCCTTCCCCGGGAGGAAGAGGAGCTCCGTCTTGCTGAGGTTCAGCTTGAGGTGGTGATCCGTCATCCACACTGATATGTCTGCCCGACATGCAGAGATGCGATTCGCCACCTGGTCATCAGAAGGGGGAAAGGAGAAGATTAATTGTGTGTCGTCTGCATAGCAATGATAGGAGAGACCATGTGAGGTTATGACAGAGCCAAGTGACTTGGTGTATAGCGAGAATAAGAGAGGGCCTAGAACAGAGCCCTGGGGACACCAGTGGTGAGAGCGCGTGGTGAGGAGACAGATTCTCGCCACGCCACCTGGTAGGAGCGACCTGTCAGGTAGGACGCAATCCAGCGTGGGCCGCGCCGGAGATGCCCAACTCGGAGAGGGTGGAGAGGAGGATCTGATGGTTCACAGTATCAAGGCAGCCGATAGGTCTAGAAGGATGAGAGCAGAGGAGAGAGAGTTAGCTTTAGCAGTGCGGAGCGCCTCCGTGATACAGAGAAGAGCAGTCTCAGTTGAATGACTAGTCTTGAAACCTGACTGATTTGGATCAAGAAGGTCATTCTGAGAGAGATAGCGGTAGAGCTGGCCAAGGACGGCACGCTCAAGAGTTTTGGAGAGAAAAGAGAGAAGGGATACTGGTCTGTAGTTGTTGACATCGGAGGGATCGAGTGTAGGTTTTTTCAGAAGAGGTGCAACTCTCGCTCTCTTGAAGACGGGAGGGACGTAGCCAGCGGTCAGGGATGAGTTGATGAGCGAGGTGAGGTAAGGGAGAAGGTCTCCGGAAATGGTCTGGAGAAGAGAGGAGGGGATAGGGTCAAGCGGGCAGGTTGTTGGGCGGCCGGCCGTCACAAGACGCGAGATTTCATCTGGAGAGAGAGGGGAGAAAGAGGTCAGAGCATAGGGTAGGGCAGTGTGAGCAGAACCAGCGGTGTCGTTTGACTTAGCAAACGAGGATCGGATGTCGTCGACCTTCTTTCAAAATGGTTGACGAAGTCATCTGCAGAGAGGGAGGAGGGGGGATCCAGGAGGGAGGAGAAGGTGGCGAAGAGCTTCCTAGGGTTAGAGGCAGATGCTTGGAATTTAGAATGGTAGAAAGTGGCTTTAGCAGCAGTGACAGAGGAGGAAAATGTAGAGAGGAGGGAGTGAAAGGATGCCAGGTCCGCAGGGAGGCGAGTTTTCCTCCATTTCCGCTCGGCTGCCCGGAGCCCTGTTCTGTGAGCTCGCAAGGAGTCGTCGAGCCACGGAGCGGGAGGGGAGGACCGAGCCGGCCTGGAGGATAGGGGACATAGGGAGTCAAAGGATGCAGTAAGGGAGGAGAGGAGGGTTGAGGAGGCAGAATCAGGAGATAGGTTGTAATACCATACCTGTAACTACCTGTATTTACTGTCTAGTTGTAATACCATACCTGTAACTACCTGTATTTACTGTCTAGTTGTAATACCATACCTGTAACTACCTGTATTTACTGTCTAGTTGTAATACCATACCTGTAACTACCTGTATTTACTGTCTTAGTTGTAATACCTGTAACTACCTGTATTTACTGTCTAGTTGTAATACCATACCTGTAACTACCTGTATTTACTGTCTAGTTGTAATACCATACCTGTAACTACCTGTAACTACCTGTATTTACTGTCTAGTTGTAATACCATACCTGTAACTACCTGTAACTACCTGTATTTACTGTCTAGTTGTAATACCATACCTGTAACTACCTGTAACTACCTGTGTTTACTGTCTAGTTGTAATACCATACCTGTAACTACCTGTAACTACCTGTGTTTACTGTCTAGTTGTAATACCATACCTGTAACTACCTGTAACTACCTGTGTTTACTGTCTAGTTGTAATACCATACCTGTAACTACCTGTATTTACTGTCTAGTTGTAATACCATACCTGTAACTACCTGTATTTACTGTCTAGTTGTAATACCATACCTGTAACTACCTGTATTTACTGTCTAGTTGTAATACCATACCTGTAACTACCTGTATTTACTGTCTAGTTGTAATACCATACCTGTAACTACCTGTAACTACCTGTATTTACCTGTATTTCTTAGTTGTAATACCATACCTGTAACTACCTGTAACTACCTGTATTTACTGTCTAGTTGTAATACCATACCTGTAACTACCTGTAACTACCTGTATTTACTGTCTAGTTGTAATACCATACCTGTAACTACCTGTAACTACCTGCGTTTACTGTCTAGTTGTAATACCATACCTGTAACTACCTGTATTTACTGTCTAGTTGTAATACCATACCTGTAACTACCTGTAACTACCTGCGTTTACTGTCTAGTTGTAATACCATACCTGTAACTACCTGTATTTACTGTCTAGTTGTAATACCATACCTGTAACTACCTGTAACTACCTGTATTTACTGTCTAGTTGTAATACCATACCTGTAACTACCTGTATTTACTGTCTAGTTGTAATACCATACCTGTAACTACCTGTAACTACCTGTATTTACTGTCTAGTTGTAATACCATACCTGTAACTACCTGTAACTACCTGTATTTACTGTCTAGTTGTAATACCATACCTGTAACTACCTGTAACTACCTGTATTTACTGTCTAGTTGTAATACCATACCTGTAACTACCTGTATTTACTGTCTAGTTGTAATACCATACCTGTAACTACCTGTATTTACTGTCTAGTTGTAATACCATACCTGTAACTACCTTTAACTACCTGTATTTACTGTCTAGTTGTAATACCATACCTGTAACTACCTGTAACTACCTGTATTTACTGTCTAGTTGTAATACCATACCTGTAACTACCTGTAACTACCTGTATTTACTGTCTAGTTGTAATACCATACCTGTAACTACCTGTATTTACTGTCTAGTTGTAATACCATACCTGTAACTACCTGTATTTACTGTCTAGTTGTAATACCATACCTGTAACTACCTGTAACTACCTGTATTTACTGTCTAGTTGTAATACCATACCTGTAACTACCTGTAACTACCTGTATTTACTGTCTAGTTGTAATACCATACCTGTAACTACCTGTATTTACTGTCTAGTTGTAATACCTACCTGTAACTACCTGTCTAGTTGTAACATACCTGTAACTACCTGTATTTACTGTCTAGTTGTAATACCATACCTGTAACTACCTGTAACTACCTGTATTTACTGTCTAGTTGTAATACCATACCTGTAACTACCTGTAACTACCTGTATTTACTGTCTAGTTGTAATACCATACCTGTAACTACCTGTATTTACTGTCTAGTTGTAATACCATACCTGTAACTACCTGTATTTACTGTCTAGTTGTAATACCATACCTGTAACTACCTGTATTTACTGTCTAGTTGTAATACCATACCTGTAACTACCTGTAACTACCTGTATTTACTGTCTAGTTGTAATACCATACCTGTAACTACCTGTGTTTACTGTCTAGTTGTAATACCATACCTGTAACTACCTGTATTTACTGTCTAGTTGTAATACCATACCTGTAACTACCTGTATTTACTGTCTAGTTGTAATACCATACCTGTAACTACCTGTATTTACTGTCTAGTTGTAATACCATACCTGTAACTACCTGTATTTACTGTCTAGTTGTAATACCATACCTGTAACTACCTGTAACTACCTGTATTTACTGTCTAGTTGTAATACCATACCTGTAACTACCTGTAACTACCTGTATTTACTGTCTAGTTGTAATACCATACCTGTAACTACCTGTATTTACTGTCTAGTTGTAATACCATACCTGTAACTACCTGTAACTACCTGTATTTACTGTCTAGTTGTAATACCATACCTGTAACTACCTGTAACTACCTGTATTTACTGTCTAGTTGTAATACCATACCTGTAACTACCTGTAACTACCTGTATTTACTGTCTAGTTGTAATACCATACCTGTAACTACCTGTATTTACTGTCTAGTTGTAATACCATACCTGTAACTACCTGTAACTACCTGTATTTACTGTCTAGTTGTAATACCATACCTGTAACTACCTGTGTTTACTGTCTAGTTGTAATACCATACCTGTAACTACCTGTAACTACCTGTATTTACTGTCTAGTTGTAATACCATACCTGTAACTACCTGTATTTACTGTCTAGTTGTAATACCATACCTGTAACTACCTGTATTTACTGTCTAGTTGTAATACCATACCTGTAACTACCTGTATTTACTGTCTAGTTGTAATACCATACCTGTAACTACCTGTATTTACTGTCTAGTTGTAATACCATACCTGTAACTACCTGTATTTACTGTCTAGTTGTAATACCATACCTGTAACTACCTGTATTTACTGTCTAGTTGTAATACCATACCTGTAACTACCTGTATTTACTGTCTTAGTTGTAATACCATACCTGTAACTACCTGTATTTACTGTCTAGTTGTAATACCATACCTGTAACTACCTGTATTTACTGTCTAGTTGTAATACCATACCTGTAACTACCTGTAACTACCTGTATTTACTGTCTAGTTGTAATACCATACCTGTAACTACCTGTAACTACCTGTATTTACTGTCTAGTTGTAATACCATACCTGTAACTACCTGTATTTACTGTCTAGTTGTAATACCATACCTGTAACTACCTGTAACTACCTGTGTTTACTGTCTAGTTGTACCATACCTGTAATACCTGTAACTACCTGTATTTACTGTCTAGTTGTAATACCATACCTGTAACTACCTGTATTTACTGTCTAGTTGTAATACCATACCTGTAACTACCTGTATTTACTGTCTAGTTGTAATACCATACCTGTAACTACCTGTATTTACTGTCTAGTTGTAATACCATACCTGTAACTACCTGTATTTACTGTCTAGTTGTAATACCATACCTGTAACTACCTGTATTTACTGTCTAGTTGTAATACCATACCTGTAACTACCTGTATTTACTGTCTAGTTGTAATACCATACCTGTAACTACCTGTATTTACTGTCTTAGTTGTAATACCATACCTGTAACTACCTGTATTTACTGTCTAGTTGTAATACCATACCTGTACCTGTAACTACCTGTATTTACTTATAGTGGTCCAACCTAATGGAAGGTTAGGTTTAGGAAGGGACGGAGGTTTAGGAAGGAAGGAAGGGTTAGGTTTAGGAAGGGAGGGTCAGGTTTAGGACGGGAGGTTTGGAAGGGAGGGTTAGGTTTAGGAAGGTAGGTTTAGGAAGGGAGGGTCAGGTTTAGGAAGGGAGGGTTCGGTTTAGGACGGCAGGGTTAGGTTTAGGAAGGGAGGTTTAGGAAGGGAGGTTTAGGAAGGGAGGGTCAGGTTTAGGAAGGGAGGGTTAGGTTTAGGAAGGGAGGGTCAGGTTTAGGATGGGAGGGTTAGGTTTAGGATGGCAGGGTTAGGTTTAGGAAGGGAAGGTTCGGTTTAGGAAGAGAGGGTTAGGTTTAGGAAGGAAGGGAGGGTCAGGTTTAGGACGGGAGGGTTAGGTTTAGGACGGGAGGGTTAGGAAGGGAGGGTTAGGTTGAGGAAGGGAGGGTCAGGTTTAGGAAGGGAGGGTTAGGTATAGGAAGGGAGGGTTCGGTTTAGGAAGGGAGGGTTAGGTTTAGGAAGGAAGGAAGGAAGGGAGGGTCAGGTTTAGGAAGGGAGGGTTAGGTTTAGGAAGGGAGGGTTAGGAAGGGAGGGTTAGGTTTAGGAAGGGAGGTTTAGGAAGGGAGGGTTAGGTTGAGGAAGGGAGGGTTAGGTTGAGGAAGGGAGGGTTAGGTTTAGGATGGGAGGGTTAGGTTTAGGAAGGGGGAGTTAGGTTTAGGAAGGGAGGGTTAGGTTTAGGAAGGGAGGGTTAGGTTTAGGAAGGGAGGGTTAGGTTTAGGGTTAGGAAGGGAGGGTTAGGGTTAGGAAGGGAGGGTTAGGTTTAGGAAGGGAGGGTTAGGTTTAGGAAGGGAGGGTTAGGGTTAGGAAGTTAGGGTTTGGTTTAGGGTTAGGAAGGGAGGGTTAGGTTTAGGGTTAGGAAGGGAGGGTTAGGTTTAGGAAGGGAGGGTTAGGTTTAGGGTTAGGAAGTTAGGGTTTGGTTTAGGGTTAGGAAGGGAGGGTTAGGTTTAGGGTTAGGAAGGGAGGGTTAGGTTTAGGAAGGGAGGGTTAGGTTTAGGGTTAGGAAGGGAGGGTTATGTTTAGGGTTAGGGAGGGTTAGGTTTAGGGTTAGGAAGGGAGGGGTAGGGTTAGGGTTAGGAAGGGAGGGTTAGGTTTAGGAAGGGAGGGTTAGGTTTAGGGAGGGTTAGGTTTAGGGTTAGGAAGGGAGGGGGAGGTTTAGGGTTAGGAAGGGAGGGTTAGGTTTAGGGTTAGGAAGGGAGGGTTAGGTTTAGGTTTAGGAAGGGAGGGTTAGGTTTAGGGTTAGGAAGTGAGGGTTAGGTTTAGGAAGGGAGGGTTAGGTTTAGGGTTAACCCTACGAGACTGTGTTAGTCCACTGAGCTCAAGTCCTTCAGGGTGAGGCTGATCGTTATGTGAATGTTGTTTACTGATTCCTCTCTTGTACGTACTGTATACACACACACACACACACACACACACACACACACACACACACACACACACACACACACACACACACACACACACACACACACACACCAAATAGAACACAGAGTAGCATGGAAGAACCTGATAGTCAATGAGTGAATCTAAACTGTGTGAATCTAAACTGTGTGTGTGTGTGTGTGTGTGTGTGTGTGTAATGGGTGTGTGTGGTTGTGTTGAAAGGCATGTTGAAACTAGCACAGTCACTAACACAACCAAACTTCTTAAGAAACTGACGCACTCGGCCACTGTGGCATCGGCCACCCACCCCTCCTCTGCAAACACCCTGGCTCCACCAGAGCCAACGCCCTGCACACACACACACACACACACACACACACACACACACACACACACACACACACACACACACACACACACACACACACACACACACACACACACACACACACACACACACACACACACACACACACACACACACACACACACACACACACACACACACACACACACACACACACACAGTGAGAGAGAGAGAACCTGACAATAAGAGTAACTATGTTGTTCCTTATAGTGGATGTTACCTGTATCTAGAGGTGAGACTGGGGGGGGTCCACTCTGTTCATAGTGGATGTTACCTGTATCTAGAGGTGAGACTGGGGGGGGTCCACTCTGTTCATAGTGGATGTTACCTGTATCTAGAGGTGAGACTGGGGGGGTCCACTCTGTTCATAGTGGATGTTACCTGTATCTAGAGGTGAGACTGGGGGGGGTCCACTCTGTTCATAGTGGATGTTACCTGTATCTAGAGGTGAGACTGGGGGGGGTCCACTCTGTTCATAGTGGATGTTACCTGTATCTAGAGGTGAGACTGGGGGGGGGTCCACTCTGTTCATAGTGGATGTTACCTGTATCTAGAGGTGAGACTGGGGGGGGTCCACTCTGTTCATAGTGGATGTTACCTGTATCTAGAGGTGAGACTGGGGGGGGTCCACTCTGTTCATAGTGGATGTTACCTGTATCTAGAGGTGGGACTGTATCTAGGGGGGGTCCACTCTGTTCATAGTGGATGTTACCTGTATCTAGAGGTGAGACTGGGGGGTCCACTCTGTTCATAGTGGATGTTACCTGTATCTAGAGGTGAGACTGGGGGGTCCACTCTGTTCATAGTGGATGTTACCTGTATCTAGAGGTGAGACTGGGGGGGGTCCACTCTGTTCATAGTGGATGTTACCTGTATCTAGAGGTGAGACTGGGGGGGGTCCACTCTGTTCATAGTGGATGTTACCTGTATCTAGAGGTGAGACTGGGGGGGGTCCACTCTGTTCATAGTGGATGTTACCTGTATCTAGAGGTGAGACTGGGGGGGGTCCACTCTGTTCATAGTGGATGTTACCTGTATCTAGAGGTGAGACTGGGGGGGTCCACTCTGTTCATAGTGGATGTTACCTGTATCTAGAGGTGAGACTGGGGGGGGTCCACTCTGTTCATAGTGGATGTTACCTGTATCTAGAGGTGAGACTGGGGGGTCCACTCTGTTCATAGTGGATGTTACCTGTATCTAGAGGTGAGACTGGGGGGGTCCACTCTGTTCATAGTGGATGTTACCTGTATCTAGAGGTGAGACTGGGGGTCCACTCTGTTCATAGTGGATGTTACCTGTATCTAGAGGTGAGACTGGGGGGTCCACTCTGTTCATAGTGGATGTTACCTGTATCTAGAGGTGAGACTGGGGGGGTCCACTCTGTTCATAGTGGATGTTACCTGTATCTAGAGGTGAGACTGGGGGGGTCCACTCTGTTCATAGTGGATGTTACCTGTATCTAGAGGTGAGACTGGGGGGTCCACTCTGTTCATAGTGGATGTTACCTGTATCTAGAGGTGAGACTGGGGGGGGTCCACTCTGTTCATAGTGGATGTTACCTGTATCTAGAGGTGAGACTGGGGGGTCCACTCTGTTCATAGTGGATGTTACCTGTATCTAGAGGTGAGACTGGGGGGTCCACTCTGTTCATAGTGGATGTTACCTGTATCTAGAGGTGAGACTGGGGGGGGTCCACTCTGTTCATAGTGGATGTTACCTGTATCTAGAGGTGAGACTGGGGGGGGTCCACTCTGTTCATAGTGGATGTTACCTGTATCTAGAGGTGAGACTGGGGGGGGTCCACTCTGTTCATAGTGGATGTTACCTGTATCTAGAGGTGAGACTGGGGGGGGTCCACTCTGTTCATAGTGGATGTTACCTGTATCTAGAGGTGAGACTGGGGGGGGGTCCACTCTGTTCATAGTGGATGTTACCTGTATCTAGAGGTGAGACTGGGGGGGGGTCCACTCTGTTCATAGTGGATGTTACCTGTATCTAGAGGTGAGACTGGGGGGGTCCACTCTGTTCATAGTGGATGTTACCTGTATCTAGAGGTGAGACTGGGGGGGTCCACTCTGTTCATAGTGGATGTTACCTGTATCTAGAGGTGAGACTGGGGGGTCCACTCTGTTCATAGTGGATGTTACCTGTATCTAGAGGTGAGACTGGGGGGGTCCACTCTGTTCATAGTGGATGTTACCTGTATCTAGAGGTGAGACTGGGGGGGGTCCACTCTGTTCATAGTGGATGTTACCTGTATCTAGAGGTGAGACTGGGGGGGGGTCCACTCTGTTCATAGTGGATGTTACCTGTATCTAGAGGTGAGACTGGGGGGTCCACTCTGTTCATAGTGGATGTTACCTGTATCTAGAGGTGAGACTGGGGGGGGTCCACTCTGTTCATAGTGGATGTTACCTGTATCTAGAGGTGAGACTGGGGGGTCCACTCTGTTCATAGTGGATGTTACCTGTATCTAGAGGTGAGACTGGGGGGTCCACTCTGTTCATAGTGGATGTTACCTGTATCTAGAGGTGAGACTGGGGGGGGTCCACTCTGTTCATAGTGGATGTTACCTGTATCTAGAGGTGAGACTGGGGGGGGGTCCACTCTGTTCATAGTGGATGTTACCTGTATCTAGAGGTGAGACTGGGGGGGGGGTCCACTCTGTTCATAGTGGATGTTACCTGTATCTAGAGGTGAGACTGGGGGGGGGTCCACTCTGTTCATAGTGGATGTTACCTGTATCTAGAGGTGAGACTGGGGGGGGTCCACTCTGTTCATAGTGGATGTTACCTGTATCTAGAGGTGAGACTGGGGGGGGTCCACTCTGTTCATAGTGGATGTTACCTGTATCTAGAGGTGAGACTGGGGGGTCCACTCTGTTCATAGTGGATGTTACCTGTATCTAGAGGTGAGACTGGGGGGGTCCACTCTGTTCATAGTGGATGTTACCTGTATCTAGAGGTGAGACTGGGGGGGGGTCCACTCTGTTCATAGTGGATGTTACCTGTATCTAGAGGTGAGACTGGGGGGGGGTCCACTCTGTTCATAGTGGATGTTACCTGTATCTAGAGGTGAGACTGGGGGGGTCCACTCTGTTCATAGTGGATGTTACCTGTATCTAGAGGTGAGACTGGGGGGGTCCACTCTGTTCATAGTGGATGTTACCTGTATCTAGAGGTGAGACTGGGGGGTCCACTCTGTTCATAGTGGATGTTACCTGTATCTAGAGGTGAGACTGGGGGGGGGGTCCACTCTGTTCATAGTGGATGTTACCTGTATCTAGAGGTGAGACTGGGGGGGGTCCACTCTGTTCATAGTGGATGTTACCTGTATCTAGAGGTGAGACTGGGGGGTCCACTCTGTTCATAGTGGATGTTACCTGTATCTAGAGGTGAGACTGGGGGGGTCCACTCTGTTCATAGTGGATGTTACCTGTATCTAGAGGTGAGACTGGGGGGGGGGGGTCCACTCTGTTCATAGTGGATGTTACCTGTATCTAGAGGTGAGACTGGGGGGGGGGGTCCACTCTGTTCATAGTGGATGTTACCTGTATCTAGAGGTGAGACTGGGGGGGTCCACTCTGTTCATAGTGGATGTTACCTGTATCTAGAGGTGAGACTGGGGGGGGGTCCACTCTGTTCATAGTGGATGTTACCTGTATCTAGAGGTGAGACTGGGGGGGGGTCCACTCTGTTCATAGTGGATGTTACCTGTATCTAGAGGTGAGACTGGGGGGGGTCCACTCTGTTCATAGTGGATGTTACCTGTATCTAGAGGTGAGACTGGGGGGGGTCCACTCTGTTCATAGTGGATGTTACCTGTATCTAGAGGTGAGACTGGGGGGGGGGGTCCACTCTGTTCATAGTGGATGTTACCTGTATCTAGAGGTGAGACTGGGGGGGGTCCACTCTGTTCATAGTGGATGTTACCTGTATCTAGAGGTGAGACTGGGGGGGGTCCACTCTGTTCATAGTGGATGTTACCTGTATCTAGAGGTGAGACTGGGGGGGGTCCACTCTGTTCATAGTGGATGTTACCTGTATCTAGAGGTGAGACTGGGGGGTCCACTCTGTTCATAGTGGATGTTACCTGTATCTAGAGGTGAGACTGGGGGGGGGGTCCACTCTGTTCATAGTGGATGTTACCTGTATCTAGAGGTGAGACTGGGGGGGGGTCCACTCTGTTCATAGTGGATGTTACCTGTATCTAGAGGTGAGACTGGGGGGGGTCCACTCTGTTCATAGTGGATGTTACCTGTATCTAGAGGTGAGACTGGGGGGGTCCACTCTGTTCATAGTGGATGTTACCTGTATCTAGAGGTGAGACTGGGGGGTCCACTCTGTTCATAGTGGATGTTACCTGTATCTAGAGGTGAGACTGGGGGGTCCACTCTGTTCATAGTGGATGTTACCTGTATCTAGAGGTGAGACTGGGGGGGGGGGGTCCACTCTGTTCATAGTGGATGTTACCTGTATCTAGAGGTGAGACTGGGGGGGGTCCACTCTGTTCATAGTGGATGTTACCTGTATCTAGAGGTGAGACTGGGGGGGTCCACTCTGTTCATAGTGGATGTTACCTGTATCTAGAGGTGAGACTGGGGGGGGTCCACTCTGTTCATAGTGGATGTTACCTGTATCTAGAGGTGAGACTGGGGGGGGTCCACTCTGTTCATAGTGGATGTTACCTGTATCTAGAGGTGAGACTGGGGGGGGGTCCACTCTGTTCATAGTGGATGTTACCTGTATCTAGAGGTGAGGACTGGGGGGTCCACTCTGTTCATAGTGGATGTTACCTGTATCTAGAGGTGAGACTGGGGGGGGTCCACTCTGTTCATAGTGGATGTTACCTGTATCTAGAGGTGAGACTGGGGGGGGTCCACTCTGTTCATAGTGGATGTTACCTGTATCTAGAGGTGAGACTGGGGGGTCCACTCTGTTCATAGTGGATGTTACCTGTATCTAGAGGTGAGACTGGGGGGGTCCACTCTGTTCATAGTGGATGTTACCTGTATCTAGAGGTGAGACTGGGGGGTCCACTCTGTTCATAGTGGATGTTACCTGTATCTAGAGGTGAGACTGGGGGGTCCACTCTGTTCATAGTGGATGTTACCTGTATCTAGAGGTGAGACTGGGGGGGGGTCCACTCTGTTCATAGTGGATGTTACCTGTATCTAGAGGTGAGACTGGGGGGGGTCCACTCTGTTCATAGTGGATGTTACCTGTATCTAGAGGTGAGACTGGGGGGGGTCCACTCTGTTCATAGTGGATGTTACCTGTATCTAGAGGTGAGACTGGGGGGTCCACTCTGTTCATAGTGGATGTTACCTGTATCTAGAGGTGAGACTGGGGGGTCCACTCTGTTCATAGTGGATGTTACCTGTATCTAGAGGTGAGACTGGGGGGGTCCACTCTGTTCATAGTGGATGTTACCTGTATCTAGAGGTGAGACTGGGGGGGGTCCACTCTGTTCATAGTGGATGTTACCTGTATCTAGAGGTGAGACTGGGGGGTCCACTCTGTTCATAGTGGATGTTACCTGTATCTAGAGGTGAGACTGGGGGGGGTCCACTCTGTTCATAGTGGATGTTACCTGTATCTAGAGGTGAGACTGGGGGGGGGGGTCCACTCTGTTCATAGTGGATGTTACCTGTATCTAGAGGTGAGACTGGGGGGTCCACTCTGTTCATAGTGGATGTTACCTGTATCTAGAGGTGAGACTGGGGGGGGTCCACTCTGTTCATAGTGGATGTTACCTGTATCTAGAGGTGAGACTGGGGGGTCCACTCTGTTCATAGTGGATGTTACCTGTATCTAGAGGTGAGACTGGGGGGGGTCCACTCTGTTCATAGTGGATGTTACCTGTATCTAGAGGTGAGACTGGGGGGGGGGGTCCACTCTGTTCATAGTGGATGTTACCTGTATCTAGAGGTGAGACTGGGGGGTCCACTCTGTTCATAGTGGATGTTACCTGTATCTAGAGGTGAGGCTGGGGGGGTCCACTCTGTTCATAGTGGATGTTACCTGTATCTAGAGGTGAGACTGGGGGGGGTCCACTCTGTTCATAGTGGATGTTACCTGTATCTAGAGGTGAGACTGGGGGGGTCCACTCTGTTCATAGTGGATGTTACCTGTATCTAGAGGTGAGACTCAGGGGGGGGGGTCCACTCTGTTCATAGTGGATGTTACCTGTATCTAGAGGTGAGACTGAGGGGGACCCTGGACTCAGGGGCTGGTGGTCAGAGGTGGGGACTCAGGGGACTCTGTTCAGGGGCTTTGGGCCAGAGAACGGGGACCTCAGGGGCTGGGGGCCAGAGGTGGGGGACTCAGGGGCTGGGGGCCAGAGAATGGGGGACTCAGGGGCTGGGGGCCAGAGAATGGGGGACTCAGGGGCTGGGGGCCAGAGAATGGGGGACTCAGGGGCTGGGGGCCAGAGAATGGGGACTCAGGGGCTGGGGGACAGAGAATGGGGACTCAGGGGCTGGGGGCCAGAGAATGGGGGACTCAGGGGCTGGGGGCCAGAGAATGGGGGACTCAGGGGCTGGGGGCCAGAGAATGGGGAACCCTGGACTCAGGGGCTGGGGGCCAGGGAATGGGGACTCAGGGGTTGGTGGCCAGGGAATGGGGGACTCAGGGGCTGGTGGCCAGGGAATGGGGAACCCTGTACTCAGGGGCTGGTGGCCAGGGAATGGGGAACCCTGGACTCAGGGGCTGGGGGCCAGAGAATGGGGAACCCTGGACTCAGGGGCTGGTGCCCAGGGAATGGGGGACTCAGGGCTTGAGGGCCAGAGAATGGGGGACTCAGGGGCTTGGGGGCCAGAGAATGGGGGACTCAGGGGCTGGTGGCCAGGGAATGGGGGACTCAGGGGCTGGGGGCCAGAGAATGGGGGGACTCAGGGGCTGGGGCCAGAGAATGGGGGACTCAGGGGCTGGGGGCCAGAGAATGGGGGACAGGGCAGGGGCAGAGAATGGGGGGGGCCAGAGAATGGGGGACTCAGGGGCTGGTGGCCAGGGAATGGGGGGACTCAGGGGCTGGTGGCCAGGGAATGGGGGACTCAGGGGCTGGGGGCCAGGAATGGGGGACTCAGGGGCTTGGGGGCCAGAGAATGGGGGACTCAGGGGCTGGTGGCCAGAGAATGGGGAACCCTGGACTCAGGGGCTGGTGCCCAGGGAATGGGGGACTCAGGGCTTGAGGGCCAGAGAATGGGGGACTCAGGGCTTGGGGGCCAGAGAATGGGGGACTCAGGGGCTTGGGGGCCAGAGAATGGGGGACTCAGGGGCTGGTGGCCAGGGAATGGGGAACCCTCTACTCAGGGGCTGGTGGCCAGGGAATGGGGAACCCTGGACTCAGGGGCTGGTGGCCAGAGAATGGGGAACCCTGGACTCAGGGGCTGGTGGCCAGGGAATGGGGAACCCTGTACTCAGGGGCTGGTGGCCAGGGAATGGGGAACCCTGGACTCAGGGGCTGGTGGCCAGGGAATGGGGAACCCTGGACTCAGGGGCTGGTGGCCAGGGAATGGGGAACCCTGGACTCAGGGGCTGGTGGCCAGGGAATGGGGAACCCTGGACTCAGGGGCTGGTGGCCAGGGAATGGGGAACCCTGGACTCAGGGGCTGGGGGCCAGAGAATGGGGAACCCTGGACTCAGGGGCTGGGGGCCAGAGAATGGGGAACCCTGGACTCAGGGGCTGGGGGCCAGGGAATGGGGGACTCAGGGGTTGGGGGCCAGGGAATGGGGGACTCAGGGGCTGGTGGCCAGGGAATGGGGAACCCTGTACTCAGGGGCTGGTGGCCAGGGAATGGGGAACCCTGGACTCAGGGGCTGGGGGCCAGAGAATGGGGAACCCTGGACTCAGGGGCTGGTGGCCAGGGAATGGGGGACTCAGGGCTTGGGGGCCAGAGAATGGGGGACTCAGGGGCTTGGGGGCCAGAGAATGGGGGACTCAGGGGCTGGTGGCCAGGGAATGGGGAACCCTGTACTCAGGGGCTGGTGGCCAGGGAATGGGGAACCCTGGACTCAGGGGCTGGTGGCCAGAGAATGGGGAACCCTGGACTCAGGGGCTGGTGGCCAGGGAATGGGGAACCCTGTACTCAGGGGCTGGTGGCCAGGGAATGGGGAACCCTGGACTCAGGGGCTGGTGGCCAGGGAATGGGGAACCCTGGACTCAGGGGCTGGTGGCCAGGGAATGGGGAACCCTGGACTCAGGGGCTGGTGGCCAGGGAATGGGCAACCCTGTACTCAGGGGCTGGTGGCCAGGGAATGGGGTCTATAGTAGCATAGATGGACACTAATGAATTATCCGATCTCTCTCTCCCTCTGTCTCTCTCCCTCCCATTTCTCCTCCTCCCTCCCTCGCTTCCTGTCTCCCTCCCTCCCTCTCTCTCCTCCCTCCTTCCCTGCCTCTCCTCTTTCCCCTGCCTCTCTCCTCCCTCCCTCCCTGCCTCTCTCTCTCTCCCCTGCCTCTCTCTCTCCTCCCTCCCGCCCCTGCCTCTCTCTCTCTCCCCTGCCTCTCTCTCCTCCCTCCCTCTCTCCCCCCCTCCCCTCCCCCTCCCCCTCCCTCTCTCCCCCTCCCTCCCCTGTCTCCCCCTCTCTCCCCCCTCTCCCCTCCCTCTCCCCTCTCTCTCCTCCCTCCCCCCGCCCTGCCCCTCTCTCTCTCCCCCTGCCCTCTCTCTCCCCCCCCTCCCTCTCTCCCCCTCCCTGTCTCTCCCCCTCCCTCCCTGTTCCACCTCCCTCCCTCCCCCTCCCCTGCCCCCTCCCTCTCTCTCTCCTCCCCCCCTCCCTGTCTCCCCCCCTCAGGGTAACTCCCCCTCCCTCCCTGTCTCCCCATCTCAGACAGGGGTGACTGCTCCTTAGACGGCAGGGGCGTGTCTGTGTGCGGGGTCGGAGACGGATCACTGGGCGTGGTTCCAGAGGAGAGGAAGAAACGTGGCCGAGCAGAACTGAGACAGCTGTGGAGGAAGGCCATCCTGCAACAGACACTACTGCTGAGGATGGAGAGAGAGAACAACAAGATACAGGGTAACAGAATGGAGAGAGAGAGAGAACAACAAGATACAGGGTAACAGAATGAGAGAGAGAGAACAACAAGATACAGGGTAACAGAATGGAGAGAGAGAGAACAACAAGATACAGGGTAACAGAATGGAGAGAACAACAAGATACAGGGTAACAGAGAGAGAACAACAAGATACAGGGTAACAGAATGGAGAGAGAGAACAACAAGATACAGGGTAACAGAATGGAGAGAGAGAACAACAAGATACAGGGTAACAGAATGGAGAGAGAGAGAACAACAAGATACAGGGTAACAGAATGAGAGAGAGAGAACAACAAGATACAGGGTAACAGAATGGAGAGAGAGAACAACAAGATACAGGGTAACAGAACAACAAGATGGTAACAGAAGAGAGAGAGAACAACAAGATACAGGGTAACAGAATGGAGAACAACAAGATACAGGGTAACAGAAGAGAACAACAAGATACAGGGTAACAGAATGGAGAGAGAGAGAACAACAAGATACAGGGTAACAGAATGGAGAGAGAGAGAACAACAAGATACAGGGTAACAGAATGGAGAGAGAGAACAACAAGATACAGGGTAACAGAATGGAGAGAGAGAACAACAAGATACAGGGTAACAGAATGGAGAGAGAGAACAACAAGATACAGGGTAACAGAATGGAGAGAGAGAGAACAACAAGATACAGGGTAACAGAATGGAGAGAGAACAACAAGATACAGGGTAACAGAATGGAGAGAGAGAACAACAAGATACAGGGTAACAGAATGGAGAGAGAGAACAACAAGATACAGGGTAACAGAATGGAGAGAGAGAACAGGGTAACAGAATGAGAGAGAGAACAGGGTAACAAGATACAGGGTAACAGAATGGAGAGAGAGAACAACAAGATACAGGGTAACAGAATGGAGAGAGAGAACAACAAGATACAGGGTAACAGAATGGGAGAGAGAGAACAACAAGATACAGGGTAACAGAATGGAGAGAGAGAGAACAACAAGATACAGGGTAACAGAATGGAGAGAGAGAACAACAAGATACAGGGTAACAGAATGGAGAGAGAGAACAACAAGATACAGGGTAACAGAATGGAGAGAGAACAACAAGATACAGGGTAACAGAATGAGAGAGAGAACAACAAGATACAGGGTAACAGAATGGAGAGAGAGAGAACAACAAGATACAGGGTAACAGAATGGAGAGAGAGAACAACAA
The DNA here is from genome assembly GCF_023373465.1 of Oncorhynchus keta. NCBI lineage: Eukaryota > Metazoa > Chordata > Actinopteri > Salmoniformes > Salmonidae > Oncorhynchus > Oncorhynchus keta. The sequence continues at coordinate 31,919 of NW_026290827.1, forward strand.
GATACAGGGTAACAGAATGGAGAGAGAGAGAACAACAAGATACAGGGTAACAGAATGGAGAGAGAGAGAACAACAAGATACAGGGTAACAGAATGGAGAGAGAGAACAACAAGATACAGGGTAACAGAATGGAGAGAGAGAACAACAAGATACAGGGTAACAGAATGGAGAGAGAGAGAACAACAAGATACAGGGTAACAGAATGGAGAGAGAGAGAACAACAAGATACAGGGTAACAGAATGGAGAGAGAGAGAACAACAAGATACAGGGTAACAGAATGGAGAGAGAGAGAACAACAAGATACAGGGTAACAGAATGGAGAGAGAGAACAACAAGATACAGGGTAACAGAATGGAGAGAGAGAACAACAAGATACAGGGTAACAGAATGGAGAGAGAGAACAACAAGATACAGGGTAACAGAATGAGAGAGAGAACAACAAGATACAGGGTAACAGAATGGAGAGAGAGAACAACAAGATACAGGGTAACAGAATGGAGAGAGAGAACAACAAGATACAGGGTAACAGAATGGAGAGAGAACAACAAGATACAGGGTAACAGAATGGAGAGAGAGAACAACAAGATACAGGGTAACAGAATGGAGAGAGAACATCAAGATACAGGGTAACAGAATGGAGAGAGAGAACAACAAGATACAGGGTAACAGAATGAGAGAGAGAACAACAAGATACAGGGTAACAGAATGGAGAGAGAACAACAAGATACAGGGTAACAGAATGGAGAGAGAGAACAACAAGATACAGGGTAACAGAATGGAGAGAGAACAACAAGATACAGGGTAACAGAATGGAGAGAGAACAACAAGATACAGGGTAACAGAATGGAGAGAGAACAACAAGATACAGGGTAACAGAATGGAGAGAGAGAGAACAACAAGATACAGGGTAACAGAATGGAGAGAGAGAGAGAACAACAAGATACATGGTAACAGAATGGAGAGAGAGAACAACAAGATACAGGGTAACAGAATGGAGAGAGAACATCAAGATACAGGGTAACAGAATGGAGAGAGAGAGAACATCAAGATACAGGGTAACAGAATGGAGAGAGAAAAACAAGATACAGGGTAACAGAATGGAGAGAGAACAACAAGATACAGGGTAACAGAATGGAGAGAGAACAACAAGATACAGGGTAACAGAATGGAGAGAGAGAACAACAAGATACAGGGTAACAGAATGGAGAGAGAAAAACAAGATACAGGGTAACAGAATGAGAGAGAAAAACAAGATACAGGGTAACAGACAGATACTACGTCTGAACAACAGCTGGTTGAGGTTATTTGAGGATATAGACGGAGCGTCATGAACCCAATCAACCCTGCTCATCACTCACACCCAGGTGAAACCGGCATGTCTAGGGCAACCATAAATGGCTCGTTAATTGTTCTTCAGGAATTCAACAACATGAAATACCTAGAATTAGATGTTGTCATCGGGTGTGTGTGTGTGGTCTTACCTGGTAAAGGTGAGGTTGAGCCGTGTGTTGCCAGGGGTTACGCCCCAACCTCACGGCGGTTAACCCTTTGGGCCAGGAACCGAAACGTCGCTACGTTGAATCCCTGAGCCGACAAGATGAATCAAATCTGTCCATGTACAAGACTCTTCACCTCTCTCCAACCCTGGCCGTGACCCCCTACAAGACTCTTCACATTTACATTTACATTTAAGTCATTTAGCAGACGCTCTTATCCAGAGCGACTTACAAATTGGTGCATTCACCTTAGAGACAGTAGATCTCGCTGGTCTGTCATAATAGAATAGAGACAGTAGATCTACCTGGTCTGTCATATTATAATAGAGATAGTAGATCTAGCTGGTCTGTCATAATCTAATACAGACAGTAGATTTTGCTGGTCTGTCATATTATAATAGAGACAGTAGATCTCGCTGGTCTGTCATAATAGAATAGAGACAGTAGATCGAGCTGGTCTGTCATATTATAATAGAGACAGTACATCTAGCTCGTCTGTCATAATAGAATAGACACAGTAGATCTAGCTGTTCTGTCATAATATGAGACAGTAGATCTAGCTGGTCTGTCATATTATAATAGAGACAGTAGATCTAGCTGGTCTGACATATTATAATGGGGACAGTAGATCTAGCTGGTCTGTCATAATAGAATAGAGATAGTAGATCTAGCTGGTCTGTCACATTATAACAGAGACAGTAGATCGAGCTGGTCTGTCATATTATAATAGAGACAGTAGATCTAGCTGGTCTGTCATAATATAACAGAGACAGTAGATCTAGCTGGTCTATCATATTATAATGGACACAGTAGATGTCGCTGGTCTGTCATAATATAATAGAGACAGTAGATCTACCTGGTCTGTCATAATCTAATAGAGACAGTAGATTTTGCTGGTCTGTCATATTATAATAGAGACAGTAGATCTCGCTGGTCTGTCATAATAGAATAGAGACAGTAGATCTACCTGGTCTGTCATAAAATAATAGAGACAGTAGATCTAGCTGGTCTGTCAAATTATAATAGAGGCAGCAGATCTAGCTCGTCTGTCATAATATAGCAGAGACAGTAGATCTTCACCTCTAATAGATCCATGGTCGCGGTTAATAGTGGCAGATCCTGGCCGTGACCCCCCCCTCTCTCTGACCCTGGCCGTGACCCCCCCTCCTCTCTCTGACCCTGGCCGTGACCCCCCCTCCTGTACAAGACTCTTCACCTCTAATAGATCCATGGTCGCGGTTAATAGTGGCAGATCCTGGCCGTGACCCCCCCCTCCTCTCTCTGACCCTGGCCGTGACCCCCCTCCTCTCTCTGACCCTGGCCGTGACCCCCCTCCTGTACAAGACTCTTCACCTCTAATAGATCCATGGTCGCGGTTAATAGTGGCAGATCCTGGCCGTGACCCCCCTCCTCTCTCTGACCCTGGCCGTGACCCCCCCTCCTCTCTCTGACCCTGGCCGTGACCCCCCCTCCTGTACAAGACTCTTCACCTCTAATAGATCCATGGTCGCGGTTAATAGTGGCAGATCCTGGCCGTGACCCCCCTCCTCTCTCTGACCCTGGCCGTGACCCCCCCTCCTCTCTCTGACCCTGGCTGTGACCCCCCTCCTCTCTCCGACCCTGGCCATGACCCACCCTCCTCTCTCATCGACCCTGGCCGTGACCCCCCCTTCTCTCCGATCGTATTTTCCCTGACTAATTCTAACCCCTAACCTCTAACCTCTAAAATTAGCCTTAGTCCTCGTGGGGAAATGTGAAGTGAGACGTTGTCCTTGAGACAGACAGATGAGATGTGTGTAATGTTTACTGTTCATTTTTATTGTTTATTTCACTTTTGTATATTATCTACCTCACTTGCTTTGGCAATGTTAACACATGTTTCCCATGCCAATAATTGAAATGAGAGAGACACAGGAGAGAGAGAGACACAGACAGAGAGAGAGAGACAGGAATAGAGAAGAGGCTTATAGTAGACACACACACACACATGCCAGTTCACATACGGCCGGTTGCAGGTCACATCAAAACGACTGTATTTTGATCATATCGCCCCTCTTGATTAAAACAGACCATTTATCTGTTCAGTCCAACAAGGAATGAGTCCCAAATGGAGCCCTATTCCCTATATAGTGCACTACTAGTGACCAGAGCCCTATTCCCTATATAGTGCACTACTAGTGACCAGAGCCCTATTCCCTATATAGTGCACTACTATAGACCAGAGCCCTATTCCCTATATAGTGCACTACTTTAGACCAGAGCCCTATGGTACCCTATTCCCTATATAGTGCACTACTTTAGACCAGGGCCCTATGGAACCCTATTCCCTATATAGTGCACTACTTTAGACCAGAACCCTATTCCCTATATAGTGGTACTACTATAGACCAGAGCCCTATTCCCTATATAGTCCACTACTACAGACCAGAGCCCTATTCCCTATATAGTCCACTACTACAGACCAGAGTCCTATTCCCTATATAGTGGTACTACTATAGACCAGAGCCCTATTCCCTATATAGTACACTACTATAGACCAGAGCCCTATTCCCTATACAGTGCACTACTATAGACCAGAGCCCTATTCCCTATATAGTCCACTACTACAGACCAGAGCCCTATTCCCTATATAGTGGTACTACTATAGACCAGAGCCCTATTCCCTATATAGTACACTACTATAGACCAGAGCCCTATTCCCTATATAGTGCACTACTATAGACCAGAGCCCTATTCCCTATATAGTGCACTACTAGTGGCCAGAGCCCTATTCCCTATATAGTGGTACTACTATAGACCAGAGCCCTATTCCCTATATAGTACACTACTATAGACCAGGGCCCTATTCCCTATATAGTGGTACTACTATTGACCAGAGCCCTATTCCCTATATAGTACACTACTATAGACCAGGGCCCTATTCCCTATATAGTGGTACTACTATAGACCAGAGCCCTATTCCCTATATAGTGGTACTACTATAGACCCTATTCCCTATATAGTGCACTACTATAGACCAGAGCCCTATTCCCTATATAGTGGTACTACTATAGACCCTATTCCCTATATAGTGGTACTACTATAGACCAGAGCCCTATTCCCTATATAGTGGTACTACTATAGACCAGAGCCCTATTCCCTATATAGTACACTACTATAGACCAGGGCCCTATTCCCTATATAGTGGTACTACTATAGACCAGAGCCCTATTCCCTATATAGTGGTACTACTATAGACCCTATTCCCTATATAGTGCACTACTATAGACCAGAGCCCTATTCCCTATATAGTGGTACTACTATAGACCCTATTCCCTATATAGTGGTACTACTATAGACCAGAGCCCTATTCCCTATATAGTGGTACTACTATAGACCAGGGCCCTATTCCCTATATAGTGGTACTACTATAGACCAGAGCCCTATTCCCTATATAGTACACTACTATAGACCAGAGCCCTATTCCCTATATAGTGCACTACTAGTGACCAGAGCCCTATTCCCTATATAGTGCACTACTAGTGACCAGAGCCCTATTCCCTATATAGTGGTACTACTATAGAGTATATCCTAGTCCAGTCCTATATAGTGAGAGTATATCCTAGTCCAGTCCTATATAGTGAGAGTATATCCTAGTCCAGTCCTATATAGTGAGAGTATATCCTAGTCCAGTCCTATATAGTGAGAGTATATCCTAGTCCAGTCCTATATAGTGAGAGTATATCCTAGTCCAGTCCTATATAGTGAGAGTATATCCTAGTCCAGTCCTATATAGTGAGAGTATATCCTAGTCCAGTCCTATATAGTGAGAGTATATCCTAGTCCAGTCCTATATAGTGAGAGTATATCCTCGTCCAGTCCTATATAGTGAGAGTATATCCTAGTCCAGTCCTATATAGTGAGAGTATATCCTAGTCCAGTCCTATATAGTGAGAGTATATCCTAGTCCAGTCCTATATAGTGAGAGTATATCCTAGTCCAGTCCTATATAGTGAGAGTATATCCTAGTCCAGTCCTATATAGTGAGAGTATATCCTAGTCCAGTCCTATATAGTGAGAGTATATCCTAGTCCAGTCCTATATAGTCCAGAGTGAGAGTATATCCTAGTCCAGTCCTATATAGTGAGAGTATTTCCTAGTCCAGTCCTATATAGTGAGAGTATATCCTAGTCCAGTCCTATATAGTGAGAGTATATCCTAGTCCAGTCCTATATAGTGAGAGTATATCCTAGTCCAGTCCTATATAGTGAGAGTATATCCTAGTCCAGTCCTATATAGTGAGAGTATATCCTAGTCCAGTCCTATATAGTGAGAGTAATAATAATAATAATAATAAATGTCCAGTCATATTGAGAGTATATCCTGACAGCTATATTTTATCCTAGTCCAGTCCTATATAGTGAGAGTATATCCTAGTCCAGTCCTATATAGTGAGAGTATATCCTAGTCCAGTCCTATATAGTGAGAGTATATCCTAGTCCAGTCCTATATAGTGAGAGTATATCCTAGTCCAGTCCTATATAGTGAGAGTATATCCTAGTCCAGTCCTATATAGTGAGAGTATATCCTAGTCCAGTCCTATATAGTGAGAGTATATCCTAGTCCAGTCCTATATAGTGAGAGTATATCCTAGTCCAGTCCTATATAGTGAGAGTATATCCTAGTCCAGTCCTATATAGTGAGAGTATATCCTAGTCCAGTCCTATATAGTGAGAGTATATCCTAGTCCAGTCCTATATAGTGAGAGTATATCCTAGTCCAGTCCTATATAGTGAGAGTATATCCTAGTCCAGTCCTATATAGTGAGAGTATATCCTAGTCCAGTCCTATATCGTGAGAGTATATCCTAGTCCAGTCCTATATAGTGAGAGTATAGTCCAGTCCTATATAGTGAGAGTATATCCTAGTCCAGTCCTATATAGTGAGAGTATATCCTAGTCCAGTCCTATATAGTGAGAGTATATCCTAGTCCAGTCCTATATAGTGAGAGTATATCCTAGTCCAGTCCTATATAGTGAGAGTATATCCTAGTCCAGTCCTATATAGTGAGAGTATATCCTAGTCCAGTCCTATATAGTGAGAGTATATCCTAGTCCAGTCCTATATAGTGAGAGTATATCCTAGTCCAGTCCTATATAGTGAGAGTATATCCTAGTCCAGTCCTATATAGTGAGAGTATATCCTAGTCCAGTCTATATATATAGTCCAGAGAGTATATATCCTAGTCCAGTCCTATATAGTGAGAGTATATCCTAGTCCAGTCCTATATAGTGAGAGTATATCCTAGTCCAGTCCTATATAGTGAGAGTATATCCTAGTCCAGTCCTATATAGTGAGAGTATATCCTAGTCCAGTCCTATATAGTGAGAGTATATCCTAGTCCAGTCCTATATAGTGAGAGTATATCCTAGTCCAGTCCTATATAGTGAGAGTATATCCTAGTCCAGTCCTATATAGTGAGAGTATATCCTAGTCCAGTCCTATATAGTGAGAGTATATCCTAGTCCAGTCCTATATAGTGAGAGTATATCCTAGTCCAGTCCTATATAGTGAGAGTATATCCTAGTCCAGTCCTATATAGTGAGAGTATATCCTAGTCCAGTCCTATATAGTGAGAGTATATCCTAGTCCAGTCCTATATAGTGAGAGTATATCCTAGTCCAGTCCTATATAGTGAGAGTATATCCTAGTCCAGTCCTATATAGTGAGAGTATATCCTAGTCCAGTCCTATATAGTGAGAGTATATCCTAGTCCAGTCCTATATAGTGAGTATATCCTAGTCCAGTCCTATATAGTGAGAGTATATCCTAGTCCAGTCCTATATAGTGAGAGTATATCCTAGTCCAGTCCTATATAGTGAGAGTATATCCTAGTCCAGTCCTATATAGTGAGAGTATATCCTAGTCCAGTCCTATATAGTGAGAGTATATCCTAGTCCAGTCCTATATAGTGAGAGTATATCCAGTCCAGTCCTATATAGTGAGAGTATATCCTAGTCCAGTCCTATATAGTGAGAGTATATCCTAGTCCAGTCCTATATAGTGAGAGTATATCCTGAGAGTATATCCTAGTCCAGTCCTATATAGTGAGAGTATATCCTAGTCCAGTCCTATATAGTGAGTATATCCTAGTCCAGTATATCCTAGTCCAGTCCTATATAGTGAGAGTATATCCTAGTCCAGTCCCAGTCCTATATAGTGAGAGTATATCCTAGTCCAGTCCTATATAGTGAGAGTATATCCTAGTCCAGTCCTATATAGTGAGAGTATATCCTAGTCCAGTCCTATATAGTGAGAGTATATCCTAGTCCAGTCCTATATAGTGAGAGTATATCCTAGTCCAGTCCTATATAGTGATAGTGAGAGTATATCCTAGTCCAGTCCTATATAGTGAGAGTATATCCTAGTCCAGTCCTATATAGTGAGAGTATATCCTAGTCCAGTCCTATATAGTGAGAGTATATCCTAGTCCAGTCCTATATAGTGAGAGTATATCCTAGTCCAGTCCTATATAGTGAGAGTATATCCTAGTCCAGTCCTATATAGTGAGAGTATATCCTAGTATATCCAGTCCTATATAGTGAGAGTATATCCTAGTCCAGTCCTATATAGTAGTGAGAGTATATCCTAGTCCAGTCCTATATCGTGAGAGTATATCCTAGTCCAGTCCTATATAGTGAGAGTATAGTCCAGTCCTATATAGTGAGAGTATATCCTAGTCCAGTCCTATATAGTGAGAGTATATCCTAGTCCAGTCCTATATAGTGAGAGTATAGTCCAGTCCAGTATATAGTGAGAGTATATCCTAGTCCAGTCCTATATAGTGAGAGTATATCCTAGTCCATTCCTATATAGTGAGAGTATAGTCCAGTCCTATATAGTGAGAGTATATCCTAGTCCAGTCCTATATAGTGAGAGTATATCCTAGTCCAGTCCTATATAGTGAGAGTATATCCTAGTCCAGTCCTATATAGTGAGAGTATATCCTAGTCCAGTCCTATATAGTGATAGTATATCCTAGTCCAGTCCTATATAGTGAGAGTATATCCTCGTCCAGTCCTATATAGTGAGAGTATATCCTAGTCCAGTCCTATATAGTGAGAGTATATCCTAGTCCTAGTCCAGTCCTATATAGTGAGAGTATATCCTAGTCCAGTCCTATATAGTGAGAGTATATCCTAGTCCAGTCCTATATAGTGAGAGTATAGTCCAGTCCTATATAGTGAGAGTATATCCTAGTCCAGTCCTATATCGTGAGAGTATATCCTAGTCCATTCCTATATAGTGAGAGTATAGTCCAGTCCTATATAGTGAGAGTATATCCTAGTCCAGTCCTATATAGTGAGAGTATATCCTAGTCCAGTCCTATATAGTGAGAGTATATCCTAGTCCAGTCCTATATAGTGAGAGTATATCCTAGTCCAGTCCTATATAGTGAGAGTATATCCTAGTCCAGTCCTATATAGTGAGAGTATATCCTCGTCCAGTCCTATATAGTGAGAGTATATCCTAGTCCAGTCCTATATAGTGAGAGTATATCCTAGTCCAGTCCTATATAGTGAGAGTATATCCTAGTCCAGTCCTATATAGTGAGAGTATATCCTAGTCCAGTCCTATATAGTGAGAGTATATCCTAGTCCAGTCCTATATAGTGAGAGTATATCCTAGTCCAGTCCTATATAGTGAGAGTATATCCTAGTCCAGTCCTATATAGTGAGAGTATATCCTAGTCCAGTCCTATATAGTGAGAGTATATCCTAGTCCAGTCCTATATAGTGAGAGTATATCCTAGTCCAGTCCTATATAGTGAGAGTATATCCTAGTCCAGTCCTATATCGTGAGAGTATATCCTAGTCCAGTCCTATATCGTGAGAGTATATCCTAGTCCAGTCCTATATAGTGAGAGTATATCCTAGTCCAGTCCTATATAGTGAGAGTATATCCTAGTCCGGTCCTATATAGTGAGAGTATATCCTAGTCCAGTCCTATATCGTGAGAGTATATCCTAGTCCAGTCCTATATAGTGAGAGTATAGTCCAGTCCTATATAGTGAGAGTATATCCTAGTCCAGTCCTATATAGTGAGAGTATATCCTAGTCCAGTCCTATATAGTGAGAGTATAGTCCAGTCCTATATAGTGAGAGTATATCCTAGTCCAGTCCTATATCGTGAGAGTATATCCTAGTCCATTCCTATATAGTGAGAGTATAGTCCAGTCCTATATAGTGAGAGTATATCCTAGTCCAGTCCTATATAGTGAGAGTATATCCTAGTCCAGTCCTATATAGTGAGAGTATATCCTAGTCCAGTCCTATATCGTGATAGTATATCCTAGTCCAGTCCTATATAGTGAGAGTATATCCTCGTCCAGTCCTATATAGTGAGAGTATATCCTAGTCCAGTCCTATATAGTGAGAGTATATCCTAGTCCAGTCCTATATAGTGAGAGTATAGTCCAGTCCTATATAGTGAGAGTATATCCTAGTCCAGTCCTATATAGTGAGAGTATATCCTAGTCCAGTCCTATATAGTGAGAGTATAGTCCAGTCCTATATAGTGAGAGTATATCCTAGTCCAGTCCTATATCGTGAGAGTATATCCTAGTCCATTCCTATATAGTGAGAGTATAGTCCAGTCCTATATAGTGAGAGTATATCCTAGTCCAGTCCTATATAGTGAGAGTATATCCTCGTCCAGTCCTATATAGTGAGAGTATATCCTAGTCCAGTCCTATATAGTGAGAGTATATCCTAGTCCAGTCCTATATAGTGAGAGTATATCCTAGTCCAGTCCTATATAGTGAGAGTATATCCTAGTCCAGTCCTATATAGTGAGAGAATATCCTAGTCCAGTCCTATATCGTGAGAGTATATCCTAGTCCAGTCCTATATCTATTAGATCTACTAGTGACCAGAGCCCTATTCCCTATATAGTGGTACTACTATAGACCAGAGCCCTATTCCCTATATAGTGTACTACTTTAGACCAGAGCCCTATTCCCTATATAGTGAACTACTTTAGACCAGAGCCCTATTCCCTATATAGTGAACTACTTTAGACCAGAGCCCTATTCCCTATATAGTGCACTACTTTAGACCAGAGCCCTATTCCCTATATAGTGAGAGAGGGGGGCCATATTCTCCTCTCATCATGTTGATCTGTCTGCGTAGCGTCAGAGAGTAAGCGCCAGCGTCTGGACTATGAGGAGATCACTCCATGTCTGAAGGACGTCACGCTGGTCTGGGAGAGCATGCTGGGAACACAGGCCAGGTCAAAGGTCAAGTTCAACACCGACACTGTCCATTCTGCTGTCGAACAGGGTAATCACACACACACACACAGACACACACACACACACACACACAGACACACACACACACACACACACACACACACACACACACACACACACACACACACACACACACACACACACACATACACACACACACACACATTATCACACACACACAGACACACTCACACACACAGACACACACACACACACACACACACACACACACACACACACACACACACACACACACAGACACACTCAGTCACACACACACACACATTCGCACGCACACACACACAGACACAGTCTCTATACACTCACACTCCTAGACCAGTCCACACACACACACACACACACACACACACACATTCCCTATACAGTGGCACACACACACACACACACAGACACACTCACACTCAGACACACTCACACTCAGACCCACACACACATAGTGACACACACACACACACACACACACACACACACACACACAGACACAGACACAGACACAGACACACACACAGGTGGTCTTATACCTCCCCCTCTCTCTCTCATCTGATCTCCCCGTCCCCATTTCTCCCTCTCCCTCCTCATCCCCATCTCTCCCTCCCCATGCTTCACCCTCTCCCCTCCTCCTCCCCATTCTCTCCCTCCCTCCCCCATCTCTCCCTCCCCATCCCATCCCTCTCTCCCTCCCCCATCTCTCCCTCCCCATCCCATCCTCTCCCTCCTCCTCCCCATCACTCCCACTCTCCCCTCCCTCCCCATCTTCCCCACCACCCCCACTCTCTCCCTCCCCCATCCCTCCCACCTCCCCATCTCTCCCTCCCACCACCCCCATCACACTCCCTCCCCATCTCTCGCACCACCCCCATCACTCTCTCAGACACACCACCCCCATCTCACCTCCCCATTTCTCACTCCACTCCCCAGACACTCTCCCTCAGACCCCATCTCTCTCCCTCCCACCCCATCTCTCACTCCCTCCCCATCACTCACCACCCCAGGTCTCTCTCCCTCCCCCATCTCTCTCCCTCCCCCATCTCTCTCCCTCCCCATCTCTCTCTCCCTCCCCCATCTCTCCCTCTCCCCATCTCTCCCTCCCCCCCATCTCTCCCTCCCTCCCCCATCTCTCCCCCCTCCCTATCTCTCCCTCCCCCATCTCTCCCTCCCCTCCCCATCTCCCCCTCCCTCCCCCATCTCCCTCCTCCCCATCTCCCCCTCTCCCTCCCCCATCCCCCCTCCCCCCATCCCTCCCTCCTCTCCCCATCTCTCCCTCCTCTCCCCATCCCTCCCCCTCCCCCATCTCTCCCCATCTCTCCCCCTCCCCCATCCCTCCCTCCTCTCCCCATCTCTCCCTCCTCTCCCCATCTCCCTCCCCCTCTCCCCATCCCTCCCCCCTCCCCCATCCCTCCCCATCCCTCCCCTCTCCCCATCCCTCCCCCTCCCCCATCCCTCCCTCCTCTCCCCATCTCTCCCTCCTCTCCCCATCTCTCTCCCTCCCCATCTCTCTCTCTCCCTCCCCCATCTCTCTCCCTCCCCCCATCTCTCTCCCTCCCCCATCTCTCTCCCTCCCCATCTCTCTCTCCCTCCCCATCTCTCTCTCCCTCCCCATCTCTCTCTCCCTCCCCCCCATCTCTCCCTCCCCATCTCCCTCCCCCATCTCTCCCTCCCCCATCTCTCCCTCCCCCATCTCTCCCTCCCCTCCCCCATCTCCCCCTCTCCCTCCCCCCCCATCTCCCTCCCCTCCCCCATCTCCCCCTCTCCCTCCCCCCCATCCCCCCCCTCCCCCATCCCTCCCTCCTCTCCCCATCTCTCCCTCCTCTCCCCATCTCTCCCCCATCCCTCCCCCATCCCTCCCCCTCCCCCATCTCTCCCCATCTCTCCCCCTCCACCCATCCCTCCCTCCTCTCCCCATCTCTCCCTCCTCTCCCCATCTCCCTCCCTCCTCCCCCATCTCTCCCCCTCCCCCATCCCTCCCCCCATCCCTCCCCCTCCCCCATCTCTCCCCATCTCTCCCCCCTCCCCCATCCCTCCCTCCTCTCCCCATCTCTCCCTCCTCTCCCCATCTCCCTCCCTCCTCCCCCATCTCCCTCCCCTCTCCCCATCCCTCCCCCATCCCTCCCCACTCCCCCATCTCTCCCCATCTCTCCCTCCTCTCCCCATCCCTCCCCCATCTCTCCCCATCCTCTCTCCTCTCCCCATCTCTCCCTCCTCTCCCTCCTCTCCCCATCCCTCCCCTCCCCCATCTCTCCCCATCCCTCCCTCCTCTCCCCATCTCTCCCTCCTCTCCCCATCTCCCTCCCTCCTCCCTCCCCTCTCCCCATCCCTCCCCCATCCCTCCCCATCCTCCCCCATCTGTCCCCATCTCTCCCTCCTCTCCCCATCCCTCCCCCTCCCCCATCTCTCCCCATCCCTCCCTCCTCTCCCCATCTCTCCCTCCTCTCCCCATCTCCCTCCCTCCTCCCCCATCTCCCTCCCCCTCTCTCCCCATCCCTCCCCCCCCCATCCCTCCCCATCCCTCCCTCCTCTCCCCATCCCTCCCTCCTCTCCCCATCCCTCCCTCCTCTCCCCATCCCTCCCTCCTCTCCCCATCCCTCCCTCCTCCCCCATCCCTCCCTCCTCCCCCATCCCTCCCTCCTCTCCCCATCCCTCCCCCTCTCCCCATCCCTCCCTCCTCTCCCCATCCCTCCCCCCTCTCCCCATCCCTCCCCCCTCTCCCCATCCCTCCCCCCTCTCCCCATCCCTCCCCCTCTCCCCATCTCCCTCCTCCCTCCTCTCCCCCTCCCCCCCCCCTCCCCCCCATCCCTCCCTCCTCTCCCCATCCCTCCCTCCTCTCCCCATCCCTCCCTCCTCTCCCCATCCCTCCCTCCTCTCCCCATCCCTCCCCCTCTCCCCATCCCTCCCTCCTCTCCCCATCCCTCCCCCCTCCCCATCCCCCCTCCCCCCTCCCTCCCCCCATCCCTCCCCCTCCCTCCCTCCTCTCCCCATCCCTCCCTCCTCTCCCCATCCCTCCCTCCTCTCCCCATCCCTCCCTCCTCCCCCCCCATCCCTCCCTCCTCCCCCTCCCTCTCCCCTCCCCCCTCCTCCCCCCATCCCTCCCTCCTCCCCCTCCTCTCCCCATCCCTCCCTCCTCCCCCCCCATCCCTCCCTCCTCTCCCCATCCCTCCCCCATCCCTCCCCCATCCCTCCCTCCTCCCCCTCCTCTACCCATCCCTCCCTCCTCCCCCCATCTCTCCCTCCTCCCCCATCTCTCCCTCCTCTCCCCATCCCTCCCTCCTCTCCCCATCTCTCCCTCCTCTCCCCATCCCTCCCTCCTCTCCCCATCCCTCCCTCCTCTCCCCATCCCTCCCTCCTCTCCCCATCTCTCCCTCCTCTCCCCATCTCTCCCTCCTCTCCCCATCCCTCCCTCCTCTCCCCATCCCTCCCTCCTCTCCCCATCCCTCCCTCCTCTCCCCATCCCTCCCCCCCCTCTCCCCATCCCTCCCTCCTCTCCCCATCCCTCCCTCCTCTCCCCATCCCTCCCTCCTCTCCCCATCCCTCCCCAGGAGTTCCTAGACAGTACAGAGGAGAGGTGTGGAAGTTCCTTTCAGAGCAGTTTGTATTGAGGCAACCGGTTCCTGTCAGATCTCCATCTGACAACAGGCCTTATAAAGAACTGCTGAAACAACTGACCTCCCAACAGCACGCTATCCTCATAGACCTGGGTGAGACCCTACACTATACACCCTACACTACACCCTACACTACACCCTACACCCTACAGCACGCTATCCTCATAGACCTGGGTGAGACCCTACACTACACCCTACACCCTACAGCACGCTATCCTCATAGACCTGGGTGAGACCCTACACTACACCCTACTCCCTACACCCTACAGCACGCTATCCTCATAGACCTGGGTGAGACCCTACACTACAGCCTACACACTACACCCTACACCCAACACCCTACACCCTACAGCACGCTATCCTCATAGACCTGGGTGAGACCCTACACTATAAACTATACACTATACACTATACACTATACACTATACACTACACACTACACCCTACACCCTACAGCACGCTATCCTCATAGACCTGGGTGAGACCCTACACTACAGCCTACACTACACCCTACACACTACACCCTACACCCTACACCCTACAGCACGCTATCCTCATAGACCTGGGTGAGACCCTACACTACAGCCTACATACACTACACCCTACACCCTACAGCACGCTATCCTCATAGACCTGGGTGAGACCCTACACTACACCCTACACCCTACACCCTACAGCACGCTATCCTCATAGACCTGGGTGAGACCCTACACTACACCCTACACCCTACACCCTACACCCTACAGCACGCTATCCTCATAGACCTGGGTGAGACCCTATACTACAGCCTACACTACACCCTACACACTACACCCTACACCCTACACCCAACAGCACGCTATCCTCATAGACCTGGGTGAGACCCTACACTACAGCCTACACTACACACTACACCCTACACCCTACAGCACGCTATCCTCATAGACCTGGGTGAGACCCTACACTATACACTACACCCTACACACTACACCCTACACACTACACCCTACACCCTACACCCAACAGCACGCTATCCTCATAGACCTGGGTGAGACCCTACACTACAGCCTACACTACACACTACACCCTACACCCAACAGCACGCTATCCTCATAGACCTGGGTGAGACCCTACACTATACACTATACACTACACACTACACCCTACAGCACGCCATCCTCATAGACCTGGGTG
>NW_026290827.1:50000-60000 GCF_023373465.1 Oncorhynchus keta
TGTAGTGATCCTGGCTAAAGCAGTCATTAGAATGGTGTTGTAGTGATCCTGGCTAAAGCAGTCATTAGAATGGTGTTGTAGTGATCCTGGCTAAAGCAGTCATTAGAATGGTGTTGTAGTGATCCTGCAGCTAGAAAATCCTGGCTAAAGCAGTCATTAGAATGGTGTTGTAGTGATCCTGGCTAAAGCAGTCATTAGAATGGTGTTGTAGTGATCCTGGCTAAAGCAGTCATTAGAATGGTGTTGTAGTGATCCTGGCTAAAGCAGTCATTAGAATGGTGTTGTAGTGATCCTGGCTAAAGCAGTCATTAGAATGGTGTTGTAGTGATCCTGGCTAAAGCAGTCATTAGAATGGTGTTGTAGTGATCCTGGCTAAAGCAGTCATTAGAATGGTGTTGTAGTGATCCTGGCTAAACGCAGAATGGTGTTGTAGTGATCCTGGCTAAAGCAGTCATTAGAATGGTGTTGTAGTGATCCTAAAGCAGTCATTAGAATGGTGTTGTAGTGATCCTGGCTAAAGCAGTCATTAGAATGGTGTTGTAGTGATCCTGGCTAAAGCAGTCATTAGAATGGTGTTGTAGTGATCCTGGCTAAAGCAGTCATTAGAATGGTGTTGTAGTGATCCTGGCTAAAGCAGTCATTAGAATGGTGTTGTAGTGATCCTGGCTAAAGCAGTCATTAGAATGGTGTTGTAGTGATCCTGGCTAAAGCAGTCATTAGAATGGTGTTGTAGTGATCCTGGCTAAAGCAGTCATTAGAATGGTGTTGTAGTGATCCTGGCTAAAGCAGTCATTAGAATGGTGTTGTAGTGATCCTGGCTAAAGCAGTCATTAGAATGGTGTTGTAGTGATCCTGGCTAAAGCAGTCATTAGAATGGTGTTGTAGTGATCCTGGCTAAAGCAGTCATTAGAATGGTGTTGTAGTGATCCTGGCTAAAGCAGTCATTAGAATGGTGTTGTAGTGATCCTGGCTAAAGCAGTCATTAGAATGGTGTTGTAGTGATCCTGGCTAAAGCAGTCATTAGAATGGTGTTGTAGTGATCCTGGCTAAAGCAGTCATTAGAATGGTGTTGTAGTGATCCTGGCTAAAGCAGTCATTAGAATGGTGTTGTAGTGATCCTGGCTAAAGCAGTCATTAGAATGGTGTTGTAGTGATCCTGGCTAAAGCAGTCATTAGAATGGTGTTGTAGTGATCCTGGCTAAAGCAGTCATTAGAATGGTGTTGTAGTGATCCTGGCTAAAGCAGTCATTAGAATGGTGTTGTAGTGATCCTGGCTAAAGCAGTCATTAGAATGGTGTTGTAGTGATCCTGGCTAAAGCAGTCATTAGAATGGTGTTGTAGTGATCCTGGCTAAAGCAGTCATTAGAATGGTGTTGTAGTGATCCTGGCTAAAGCAGTCATTAGAATGGTGTTGTAGTGATCCTGGCTAAACGCAGTCATTAGAATGGTGTTTTAGTGATCCTGGCTAAAGCAGTCATTAGAATGGTGTTGTAGTGATCCTGGCTAAACGCAGTCATTAGAATGGTGTTGTAGTGATCCTGGCTAAAGCAGTCATTAGAATGGTGTTTTAGTGATCCTGGCTAAAGCAGTCATTAGAATGGTGTTGTAGTGATCCTGGCTAAAGCAGTCATTAGAATGGTGTTGTAGTGATCCTGGCTAAAGCAGTCATTAGAATGGTGTTGTAGTGATCCTGGCTACAGCAGTCATTAGAATGGTGTTTTAGTGATCCTGGCTAAAGCAGTCATTAGAATGGTGTTGTAGTGATCCTGGCTAAAGCAGTCATTAGAATGGTGTTGTAGTGATCCTGGCTAAAGCAGTCATTAGAATGGGTGTTTTAGTGATCCTGGCTAAACTCTCTCTGTCTCTCTCTCTCTCTCTCTGTCTCTCTCTCTCTCTCTCTCTCTCTCTCTCTCTCTCTCTCTCTGTCTCTCTCTGTCTCTGTCTCTCTCTCTCTGTCTCTCTCTGTCTCTCTCTCTCTCTCTCTGTCTCTCTCTCTCTCTCTCTCTCTCTGTCTCTCTCTCTCTCTCTCTCTCTCTGTCTCTCTCTCTCTGTCTCTATCTCTCTCTCTCTCTCTCTCTCTCTCTCTCTCTCTCTCTCTCTCTCTCTCTCTCTCTCTCTCTCTCTCTCTCTCTCTCTCTCTCTCTCTCTCTCTCTCTCTCTGTCTCTCTCTCTCTCTCTCTCTCTCTCTGTCTCTGTCTCTGTCTCTCTCTCTCTCTCTCTCTCTCTCTCTCTCTCTCTGTCTCTCTCTCTCTGTCTCTCTCTCTGTCTCTCTCTCTGTCTCTCTCTCTCTCTCTCTGTCTCTGTCTCTCTCTCTCTCTCTCTCTCTGTCTCTCTCTCTCTCTCTCTCTCTCTCTCTCTCTGTCTCTCTCTGTCTCTGTCTCTCTCTCTCTGTCTCTCTCTCTCTCTCTCTGTCTCTCAGGTCGTACCTTTCCGACCCATCCTTATTTCCAGGCTCAGTTGGGGTCTGGTCAGCTGTGTCTCTATAACCTCCTGAAGGCCTACTCTCTACTGGACCCAGAGGTACACACACACACACACACACACGCACACGCACACGCACACACACACACACGGAAATTCATCCGTTTATTGTAGTGATTAAAATAAAAATCTGTTGCATTTTGGGAGATACCATCCATCACCTCTTCCTCTTCTCCCCGTCTCTCCTTCCCTCTCCCTGTCTCTCCTTCCCTCTCCCTGTCTCTCCTTCCCTCTCTCCTTTCCTCTCTCCTTCCCTCTCCCCGTCTCTCCTTCCCTCTCTCCTTCCCTCTCCCCGTCTCTCCTTCCCTCTCCCCGTCTCTCCTTTCCTCTCTCCTTTCCTCTCTCCTTCCCTCTCTCCTTCCCTCTCCCCGTCTCTCCCTCCCTCTCCCGTCTCTCCTTCCCTCTCTCCTTCCCTCTCCCCGTCTCTCCTTCCCTCTCTCCTTCCCTCTCCCCGTCTCTCCTTCCCTCTCTCCTTCCCTCTCCCCGTCTCTCCCTCCCTCTCCCCGTCTCTCCTTCCCTCTCTCCTTCCCTCTCCCCGTCTCTCCCTCCCTCTCCCCGTCTCTCCTTCCCTCTCTCCTTCCCTCTCCCCGTCTCTCCTTCCCTCTCTCCTTCCCTCTCCCCGTCTCTCCTTCCCTCTCCCCGTCTCTCCTTCCCTCTCTCCTTCCCTCTCCCCGTCTCTCCTTCCCTCTCTCCTTCCCTCTCTCCTTCCTCTCCCTGTCTCTCCTTCCCTCTCTCCTTCCCTCTCTCCTTCCCTCTCTCCTTCCCTCTCTCCTTCCTCTCCCCGTCTCTCCTTCCCTCTCTCCTTCCTCTCCCCGTCTCTCCTTCCCTCTCTCCCTCCCTCTCCCCCATCTTTCCTTCCCTCTCCCCCTCTCTCCTTCCCTCTCCCCACCTCTTCCTCTCTCCTTCCCTCTCTCCCCACCACCTCCTCCTCTCTCCCCACCACCTCCTCCTCTCTCTAGGTGGGATACTGTCAGGGTCTCAGCTTCGTAGCAGGAGTATTGTTGTTGCACATGGGAGAGGAGGAGGCCTTCAACATGCTCCAGTTCCTCATGTATCATATGGGGCTTCGCAAGCAGTACAGACCTGACATGATAATACTACAGGTACCACACCAAGCAGTACAGACCTGACATGGTGATACTACAGGTACCACACCAAGCAGTACAGACCTGACATGATAATACTACAGGTACCACACCAAGCAGTACAGACCTGACATGATAATACTACAGGTACCACACCAAGCAGTACAGACCTGACATGGTGATACTACAGGGTACCACACCAAGCAGTACAGACCTGACATGATAATACTACAGGTACCACACCAAGCAGTACAGACCTGACATGATAATACTACAGGTACCACACCATGCAGTACAGACCTGACATGATGATACTACAGGTACCACACCATGCAGTACAGACCTGACATGATGATACTACAGGTACCACACCAAGCAGTACAGACCTGACATGGTGATACTACAGGTACCACACCAAGCAGTACAGACCTGACATGATAATACTACAGGTACCACACCAAGCAGTACAGACCTGACATGGTGATACTACAGGTACCACACCAAGCAGTACAGGCCTGACATGGTGATACTACAGGGTACCACACCAAGCAGTACAGACCTGACATGGTGATACTACAGGTACCACACCAAGCAGTACAGGCCTGACATGGTGATACTACAGGGTACCACACCAAGCAGTACAGACCTGACATGATGATACTACAGGTACCACACCAAGCAGTACAGACCTGACATGATGATACTACAGGTACCACACCAAGCAGTACAGACCTGACATGATAATACTACAGGTACCACACCAAGCAGTACAGACCTGACATGATGATACTACAGGTACCACACCAAGCAGTACAGACCTGACATGGTGATACTACAGGGTACCACACCAAGCAGTACAGACCTGACATGATAATACTACAGGTACCACACCAAGCAGTACAGACCTGACATGATGATACTACAGGTACCACACCAAGCAGTACAGACCTGACATGATGATACTACAGGTACCACACCAAGCAGTACAGACCTGACATGGTGATACTACAGGTACCACACCAAGCAGTACAGACCTGACATGATAATACTACAGGTACCACACCAAGCAGTACAGACCTGACATGGTGATACTACAGGTACCACACCAAGCAGTACAGACCTGACATGATAATACTACAGGTACCACACCAAGCAGTACAGGCCTGACATGATAATACTACAGGTACCACACCAAGCAGTACAGACCTGACATGGTGATACTACAGGTACCACACCAAGCAGTACAGACCTGACATGATGATACTACAGGTACCACACCAAGCAGTACAGACCTGACATGATGATACTACAGGTACCACACCAAGCAGTACAGACCTGACATGATAATACTACAGGTACCACACCAAGCAGTACAGACCTGACATGATAATACTACAGGTACCACACCAAGCAGTACAGACCTGACATGGTGATACTACAGGTACCACACCAAGCAGTACAGGCCTGACATGGTGATACTACAGGGTACCACACCAAGCAGTACAGACCTGACATGATGATACTACAGGTACCACACCAAGCAGTACAGACCTGACATGATGATACTACAGGTACCACACCAAGCAGTACAGACCTGACATGATAATACTACAGGTACCACACCAAGCAGTACAGACCTGACATGATGATACTACAGGTACCACACCAAGCAGTACAGACCTGACATGATAATACTACAGGTACCACACCAAGCAGTACAGACCTGACATGATAATACTACAGGTACCACACCAAGCAGTACAGACCTGACATGGTGATACTACAGGTACCACACCAAGCAGTACAGACCTGACATGGTGATACTACAGGTACCACACCAAGCAGTACAGACCTGACATGATAATACTACAGGTACCACACCAAGCAGTACAGACCTGACATGATAATACTACAGGTACCACACCAAGCAGTACAGACCTGACATGGTGATACTACAGGTACCACACCAAGCAGTACAGACCTGACATGATGATACTACAGGTGCCCCCTCCCCCCAGATTCAGATGTACCAGCTGTCCCGTCTCCCCCTACCAGATTCAGATGTACCAGCTGTCCCGTCTCCCCCACCAGATTCAGATGTACCAGCTGTCCCCCCCCACCAGATTCAGATGTACCAGCTGTCCCGTCTCCCCCCACCAGATTCAGATGTACCAGCTGACCCGCCCCCCACCAGATTCAGATGTACCAGCTGTCCCGTCTCCCCCACCAGATTCAGATGTACCAGCTGACCCGTCTCCCCCACCAGATTCAGATGTACCAGCTGACCCATCTCCCCCCACCAGATTCAGATGTACCAGCTGACCCATCTCCCCCACCAGATTCAGATGTACCAGCTGACCCGTCTCCCCCACCAGATTCAGATGTACCAGCTGACCCATCTCCCCCCACCAGATTCAGATGTACCAGCTGACCCGTCTCCCCCACCAGATTCAGATGTACCAGCTGACCCATCTCCCCCCACCAGATTCAGATGTACCAGCTGACCCGTCTCCCCCACCAGATTCAGATGTACCAGCTGACCCATCTCCCCCCCACCAGATTCAGATGTACCAGCTGTCCCGTCTCCCCCACCAGATTCAGATGTACCAGCTGACCCGTCTCCCCCACCAGATTCAGATGTACCAGCTGACCCGTCTCCCCCACCAGATTCAGATGTACCAGCTGTCCCGTCTCCCCCTACCAGATTCAGATGTACCAGCTGTCCCGTCTCCCCCACCAGATTCAGATGTACCAGCTGACCCATCTCCCCCCACCAGATTCAGATGTACCAGCTGACCCATCTCCCCCCCCCCACCAGATTCAGATGTACCAGCTGACCCGTCTCCCCCCACCAGATTCAGATGTACCAGCTGACCCACCCATCCCCCCACCAGATTCAGATGTACCAGCTGACCCATGTCTCCCCCACCAGATTCAGATGTACCAGCTGACCCATGTCCCCCCACCAGATTCAGATGTACCAGCTGACCCATGTCCCCCCACCAGATTCAGATGTACCAGCTGACCCATGTCCCCCCCACCAGATTCAGATGTACCAGCTGACCCATCCCCCCACCAGATTCAGATGTACCAGCTGACCCATCTCCCCCACCAGATTCAGATGTACCAGCTGACCCATCTCCCCCCACCAGATTCAGATGTACCAGCTGACCCATCTCCCCCACCAGATTCAGATGTACCAGCTGACCCATCTCCCCCCACCAGATTCAGATGTACCAGCTGACCCATCTCCCCCACCAGATTCAGATGTACCAGCTGACCCATCTCCCCCACCAGATTCAGATGTACCAGCTGACCCATCTCCCCCCACCAGATTCAGATGTACCAGCTGACCCATCTCCCCCCACCAGATTCAGATGTACCAGCTGACCCATCCCCCCCCACCAGATTCAGATGTACCAGCTGACCCGTCTCCCCCCCACCAGATTCAGATGTACCAGCTGACCCATCTCCCCCCACCAGATTCAGATGTACCAGCTGTCCCGTCTCCCCCCCACCAGATTCAGATGTACCAGCTGACCCGTCTCCCCCCCACCAGATTCAGATGTACCAGCTGACCCGTCTCCCCCACCAGATTCAGATGTACCAGCTGACCCATCTCCCCCACCAGATTCAGATGTACCAGCTGACCCATCTCCCCCACCAGATTCAGATGTACCAGCTGACCCATCCCCCCACCAGATTCAGATGTACCAGCTGACCCATCTCCCCCCACCAGATTCAGATGTACCAGCTGACCCGTCCCCCCACCAGATTCAGATGTACCAGCTGACCCTCTCCCCCCACCAGATTCAGATGTACCAGCTGACCCGTCTCCCCCCACCAGATTCAGATGTACCAGCTGACCCGTCTCCCCCACCAGATTCAGATGTACCAGCTGACCCGTCTCCCCCCCCACCAGATTCAGATGTACCAGCTGACCCGTCTCCCCCACCAGATTCAGATGTACCAGCTGACCCGTCTCCCCCACCAGATTCAGATGTACCAGCTGACCCGTCTCCCCCACCAGATTCAGATGTACCAGCTGACCCGTCTCCCCCCACCAGATTCAGATGTACCAGCTGACCCATCTCCCCCACCAGATTCAGATGTACCAGCTGACCCGTCTCCCCCACCAGATTCAGATGTACCAGCTGACCCATCTCCCCCCACCAGATTCAGATGTACCAGCTGTCCCGTCTCCCCCACCAGATTCAGATGTACCAGCTGACCCGTCTCCCCCACCAGATTCAGATGTACCAGCTGACCCATCTCCCCCACCAGATTCAGATGTACCAGCTGACCCGTCTCCCCCCACCAGATTCAGATGTACCAGCTGACCCGTCCCCCACCAGATTCAGATGTACCAGCTGACCCGTCTCCCCCCACCAGATTCAGATGTACCAGCTGACCCGTCTCCCCCCCACCAGATTCAGATGTACCAGCTGTCCCGTCTCCCCCACCAGATTCAGATGTACCAGCTGACCCATCCCCCACCAGATTCCCCCACCAGATTCAGATGTACCAGCTGACCCATCTCCCCCACCAGATTCAGATGTACCAGCTGACCCATGTCCCCCCACCAGATTCAGATGTACCAGCTGACCCATGTCCCCCCACCAGATTCAGATGTACCAGCTGACCCATGTCCCCCACCAGATTCAGATGTACCAGCTGACCCAGATGTACCAGCTCTCCCCCCACCAGATTCAGATGTACCAGCTGACCCATCCCCCCACCAGATTCAGATGTACCAGCTGACCCATCCCCCCACCAGATTCAGATGTACCAGCTGACCCATCCCCCCACCAGATTCAGATGTACCAGCTGACCCATCCCCCCACCAGATTCAGATGTACCAGCTGATCCCCCACCCCGTCTGACCCCCCCCCACCAGATTCAGATGTACCAGCTGACCCGTCTCCCCCCCCCCACCAGATTCAGATGTACCAGCTGACCCATCTCCCCCCACCAGATTCAGATGTACCAGCTGACCCATCCCCCCCCCAGATTCAGATGTACCAGCTGACCCGTCTCCCCCCACCAGATTCAGATGTACCAGCTGACCCATCTCCCCCCACCAGATTCATTCCCCCCACCAGATGTACCAGCTGACCCATCTCCCCCCACCAGATTCAGATGTACCAGCTGACCCGTCTCCCCCCACCAGATTCAGATGTACCAGCTGACCCGTCTCCCCCCCCCCACCAGATTCAGATGTACCAGCTGTCTCCCCCCACCAGATTCAGATGTACCAGCTGTCTCCCCCACCCAGATGTCTGACCCGTCTCCCCCACCAGATTCAGATGTACCAGCTGTCCCCCCCCCCCCACCAGATTCAGATGTACCAGCTGACCCGTCTCTCCCCCCCACCAGATTCAGATGTACCAGCTGTCCCGTCTCCTCCATGACTACCACAGAGACCTCTACGTCCATCTGGAACAGCATGAGATAGGACCGTCTCTCTACGCTGCTCCCTGGTTCCTCACGGCCTTCGCCTCGCACTTCCCCCTAGGCTTCGTAGCTAGGGTGTTTGGTAAGTTACCTCTGGGCTTCGTAGCTAGGGTGGTTGGTTAGTTACCTCTGAGGCTTCATAGCCAGGGTGGTTGGTTAGTTACCCCACCAGGTGGCCAGTTGACCCATCTCCCCCACCAGATTCAGGTGTCCCCCCCACCAGATTCAGATTACCTCTATGCCCCCCAGGGTGATTCAGATGTACCTCTGGCTTCGTAGCCAGGGTGGTTGGATAGTTACCTCTGGGCTTCGTAGCCAGGGTGGTTGGTTAGTTACCTCTGGGTAGCCAGGGTGGTTCAGATGTTACCTCTAGGCTCATAGCCAGGGTGGTTAGTTACCCAGGGTGGTTGGTTAGTTACCTCTAGGCTTCATAGCCAGGGTGGTTGGTTAGTTACCTCTGGGCTTTCGTAGCCAGGGTGGTTGGATAGTTACCTCTGGGCTTCGTAGCCAGGGTGGTTGGTTAGTTACCCTGTATGCTTCGTAGCCAGGGTGGTTGGTTAGTTACCTCTAGGCTTCAGATTAGCCAGGGTGGTTGGTTGTACCTCTGGCTTCCAGGGTGGTTGGTTAGTTACCTCTAGCTTCGTAGCCAGGGTGGTTGGTTAGTTACCTCCAGGCTTCGTAGCCAGGGTGGTTGGTTAGTTACCTCTGGGCAGCTGTAGCTAGGGTGTTTGGTAAGTTACCTCTGGGCTTCGTAGCTAGGGTGTTTGGTAAGTTACCTCTGGGCTTCGTAGCTAGGGTGGTTGGTTAGTTACCTCTAGGCTTCATAGCCAGGGTGGTTGGTTAGTTACCTCTGGGCTTCGTAACCAGGGTGGTTGGTAAGTTACCTCTATGCTTCGTAGCCAGGGTGGTTGGTTACTTACCTCTATGCTTCGTAGCCAGGGTGGTTGGTTAGTTACCTCTAGGCTTCGTAGCCAGGGTGG
>NW_026290827.1:65000-82500 GCF_023373465.1 Oncorhynchus keta
ACAGACACTTTATTAACAACAGACAGTGGAGGACACAGACACTTTATTAACAACAGACAGTAGAGAACACAGACACTTTATTAACACAGACAGTGGAGGACACAGACACTTTATTAACAACAGACAGTGGAGAACACAGACACTTTATTAACAACAGACAGTGGAGGACACAGACATTTTATTAACACAGACAGTGGAGGACACAGACACTTTATTAACAACAGACAGTGGAGGACACAGACACTTTGATTAACCAACTGGAGTCTCAAAACAAAACACAGACAGTGGAGAACACAGACACTTTATTAACAACAGACAGTGGAGGACACAGACACTTTATTAACCTGGGACAACAGACAGTGGGGTATACACAGACACAGTGTACACAGACACTTTATTAACAACAGACAGTGGAGACACAGACACTTTATTAACAACAGACAGTGGAGAACACAGACACTTTATTAACACAGACAGTGGAGAACACAGACACTTTATTAACAACAGACAGTGGAGGACACAGACACTTTATTAACAACAGACAGTGGAGAACACAGACACTTTAGTGGAGAACACACACACACTTTACACACACACAGACACATTAACAACAGACAGTGGAGGACACAGACACTTTATTAACAACAGACAGTGGGACACAGACACACTTATTAACACAGACAGTGGAGTACACATTAACAACAGACAGTGGAGGACACAGACACTTTATTACACAACAGAACACAGTGGAGGACACAGACACTTTATTAACAACAGACAGTGGAGGACACAGACACTTTATTAACAACAGACAGTGGAGGACACAGACACTTTATTAAGCAATTAGACCCCAGGAGGCTGGTGGCGTCTTCACAGACAGGCTTATTAGTGACAGGCAGTCAGAGTGACACAGACACTTATTAACAACAGACTCAGAGTGAGAGAAGGCACAGTGACAGGCTTTATTAACACAGACAGTGGAGGACACAGACACTTTATTAAAACAGACAGTGACAGGAGAGTGACACAGACACTTTATTAAGTGACAGACAGTGGAGGACACAGACACTTTATTGACAGGCTCAGAGTAAAGGCTCAGAGTGACAGGCTCAGAGTGACAGGCACAGACAGTGACAACTCAGACAGTAAAGGCTCACAGACAGGCTTTATTAACAACAGACAGACAGAACACAGACACTTTATTAGGCACAGAGTGGAGGACACAGACACTTTATGACAACAGACAGTGGAGGACACAGACACTTTATTAACAACAGACAGTGACAGGACACAGACAGGCTTTATTAACAACAGACAGGCTGGAGTGACAGGCTCAGAGTAAAGGCTCAGAGTGAGAGGCACAGACAGGCTTTAGTAACAACAGACAGGTCAGAGTGACAGGCTCAGAGTAAAGGCTCAGAGTGACAGGCACAGAGTATTAAAAGGCTCAGAGTGACAGGCTCAGACACTTTATTAAAGGCTCAGACAGTGGAGGCACAGAGTGACAGGCTCAGAGTGACAGGCTCAGAGTAAAGGCTCAGAGTGACAGGCTCAGAGTGACAGGCTCAGAGTGACAGGCTCAGAGTGACAGGCTCAGAGTAAAGGCTCAGAGTGACAGGCTCAGAAACACTACAGGCTGGAAACAGTGACACTTTACCCTTTACAACAGGCTCAGAGTAACACACACAGAGTGACAGGCACAGAGTGACAGGCTCAGAGTAAAGGCTCAGAGTGACAGGCTAGATGACAGGCTCAGAGTGTTTCAGTGACAGGCTCAGAGTGACAGGCTCAGAGTAAATGCTCAGAGTAAAGGCTCAGAGTGACAGGCTCAGAGTGACAGGCTCAGAGTGACAGGCTCAGAGTGACAGGCTCAGAGGACAGGCTCAGAGTGACAGGCTCAGAGTAAAGGCTCAGAGTGACAGGCTCAGAGTGACAGGCTCAGAGTGACAGGCTCAGAGTGACAGGCTCAGAGTGACAGGCTCAGAGTGACAGGCTCAGAGTGACAGGCTCAGAGTGACAGGCTCAGAGTGACAGGCTCAGAGTGACAGGCTCAGAGTAAAGGCTCAGAGTGACAGGCTCAGAGTGACAGGCTCAGAGTGACAGGCTCAGAGTAAAGGCTCAGAGTGACAGGCTCAGAGTAAAGGCTCAGAGTGACAGGCTCAGAGTGACAGGCTCAGAGTGACAGGCTCAGAGTGACAGGCTCAGAGTGACAGGCTCAGAGTGACAGGCTCAGAGTGACAGGCTCAGAGTGACAGGCTCAGAGTGACAGGCTCAGAGTGACAGGCTCAGAGTGACAGGCTCAGAGTGACAGGCTCAGAGTGACAGGCTCAGAGTGACAGGCTCAGAGTGACAGGCTCAGAGTGACAGGCTCAGAGTGACAGGCTCAGAGTGACAGGCTCAGAGTGACAGGCTCAGAGTAAAGGCTCAGAGTGACAGGCTCAGAGTAAAGGCTCAGAGTGACAGGCTCAGAGTGACAGGCTCAGAGTGACAGGCTCAGAGTGACAGGCTCAGAGTGACAGGCTCAGAGTGACAGGCTCAGAGTGACAGGCTCAGAGTGACAGGCTCAGAGTGACAGGCTCAGAGTGACAGGCTCAGAGTGACAGGCTCAGAGTGACAGGCTCAGAGTGACAGGCTCAGAGTAAAGGCTCAGAGTGACAGGCTCAGAGTGACAGGCTCAGAGTAAAGGCTCAGAGTGACAGGCTCAGAGTGACAGGCTCAGAGTGACAGGCTCAGAGTGACAGGCTCAGAGTGACAGGCTCAGAGTAAAGGCTCAGAGTGACAGGCTCAGAGTGACAGGCTCAGAGTGACAGGCTCAGAGTGACAGGCTCAGAGTGACAGGCTCAGAGTGACAGGCTCAGAGTGACAGGCTCAGAGTGACAGGCTGAAGAATCCATGGAACAGGTCTCAGTCCCCCTGTGGTTTCCAGGCTCCCCCAGAGTACCAGACTCATGAATCCATGGAATGGAGTCATCACGTCCCCTGTGGTTTCCATGTTGAGGTCCCCCCCCCCAGAGTACCAGACTCATGAATCCATGGAATGAGGTCATCTACGTCCCCCTGTGGTTTCCATGTTGATGTCGTTCCCCCCAGAGTACCAGACTGTATGAATCCATGGAACAGGAGGTCATCTACGTCCCCCTGTGGTTTCCATGTTGATGGCTCCCCCCAGAGTACCAGACTGTATGAATCCATGGAATGAGGTCATCTACGTCCCCCTGTGGTTTCCATGTTGGTTTCCAGATGAATCCATGGAACGGAGTCATCTACGTCCCCCTGTGGTTTCCATGTTGATGTCGTTCCCCCAGAGTACCAGACTGTATGAATCCATGGAATGAGGTCATCTACGTCCCCCCTGTGGTTTCCATGTTGATGTCGTTCCCCCCAGAGTACAAGACTGTATGAATCCATGGAATGAGGTCATCTACGTCCCCCTGTGGTTTCCATGTTGATGTCGTTCCCCCCAGAGTACCAGACTGTATGAATCCATGGAATGAGGTCATCTACGTCCCCCTGTGGTTTCCATGTTGATGTCGTCAGGGCCAGAGTACCAGACTGTATGAATCCATGGAATGAGGTCATCTACGTCCCCCCTGTGGTTTCCATGTTGATGTCGTTTCCCCCCAGAGTACCAGACTGTATGAATCCATGGAATGAGGTCATCTCTTCCCCCCCATGTTGATGAGCCTGTATGAATCCATGGAATGAGGTCATCTACAGGGCCCCTTGGTTTCCATGTTGGCAGGGCCCTCTCCCCCAGAGTACCAGACTGTATGATCCATGGAATGACCTCTTCAGGGCCCCTGTGGTTTCCATGTTGATGTCCTCCCCCAGAGCCAGACTGAATGACCTCTGGAATGGGCCCCTACCCCCTGTGGTTTCCATGTTGAGAGCCTGACTGAATGACCTCTTCAGGGCCCCTCCCCCTGAGAGCCTGACTGAATGACCTCTTCAGGGCCCCTCCCCCTGAGAGCCAGACTGAATGACCTCTTCAGGGCCCCTCCCCCTGAGAGCCTGACTGAATGACCTCTTCAGGGCCCCTCCCCCTGAGAGCCTGACTGAATGACCTCTTCAGGGCCCCTCCCCCTGAGAGCCTGACTGAATGACCTCTTCAGGGCCCCTCCCCCTGAGAGCCAGACTGAATGACCTCTTCAGGGCCCCTCCCCCTGAGAGCCAGACTGAATGACCTCTTCAGGGCCCCTCCCCCTGAGAGCCAGACTGAATGACCTCTTCAGGGCCCCTCCCCTGAGAGCCTGACTGAATGACCTCTTCAGGGCCCCCCCCCCTGAGAGCCAGACTGAATGACCTCTTCAGGGCCCCCCCCCCTGAGAGCCAGACTGAATGACCTCTTCAGGGCCCCTCCCCCTGAGAGCCAGACTGAATGACCTCTTCAGGGCCCCTCCCCCTGAGAGCCAGACTGAATGACCTCTTCAGGGCCCCTCCCCCTGAGAGCCAGACTGAATGACCTCTTCAGGGCCCCTCCCCCTGAGAGCCAGACTGAATGACCTCTTCAGGGCCCCTCCCCTGAGAGCCAGACTGAATGACCTCTTCAGGGCCCCTCCCCCTGAGAGCCAGACTGAATGACCTCTTCAGGGCCCCTCCCCCTGAGAGCCAGACTGAATGACCTCTTCAGGGCCCCTCCCCCTGAGAGCCAGACGGAATGACCTCTTCAGGGCCCCTCCCCCTGAGAGCCAGACAGAATGACCTCTTCAGGGCCCCTCCCCCTGAGAGCCAGACGGAATGACCTCTTCAGGGCCCCACCCCCTGAGAGCCAGACGGAATGACCTCTTCAGGGCCCCTCCCCCTGAGAGCCAGACGGAATGACCTCTTCAGGGCCCCTCCCCCTGAGAGCCAGACGGAATGACCTCTTCAGGGCCCCTCCCCCTGAGAGCCTGACTGAATGACCTCTTCAGGGCCCCTCCCCCTGAGAGCCTGACTGAATGACCTCTTCAGGGCCCCTCCCCCTGAGAGCCTGACTGAATGACCTCTTCAGGGCCCCTCCCCCTGAGAGCCTGACTGAATGACCTCTTCAGGGCCCCTCCCCCTGAGAGCCTGACTGGATGACCTCTTCAGGGCCCCTCCCCCTGAGAGCCAGACGGAATGACCTCTTCAGGGCCCCTCCCCCTGAGAGCCTGACTGAATGACCTCTTCAGGGCCCCTCCCCCTGAGAGCCTGACTGAATGACCTCTTCAGGGCCCCTCCCCCTGAGAGCCTGACTGAATGACCTCTTCAGGGCCCCTCCCCCTGAGTACCAGACTGAATGAACTCTTCTTCTCTTCTAAACTTAGATACTGACTATAACTAACAATCAGGACTTCATCCTATCTGACATTCTGTGTGTGTGTGTGTGTGTGTGTGTGTGTGTGTGTGTGTGTGTGTGTGTGTGTGTGTGTGTGTGTGTGTGTGTGTGTGTGTGTGTGTGTGTGTGTGTGCGTGCGCGTGTTCGTTCGTGCGTAGGTGTGTGAGATGGACCTGTCCAATCAGCTGCAGGCGTACGAGGTGGAGTACCACGTCTTACAGGACGAGCTGTGTGACACGCCCGCTCACCTCAACCAATCGCAGCGCACCGCCCAGCTGGAACGCACCAATCAGAGCCTCCGACAGCAAAACCTCGACCTGCTGGAGGAACTGCAGGTAAACACACACACTAAACACACACACACACTCACTCACTAAACACACACACACACTAAACACACACACTCACTAAACACACATGTTCTGTGTCTCTCCAGGTGTCTCAGGCTCGTGTGTGTCGTCTGGAAGGCCAGGTGGAGGGGCTGGCCCAATCAGAGGCTCTGCTGAGAGAACGAGTGTTCGACCTGGAGGAGGAGAGGAACGGACTGCGGAGCGCCGTCACACACCAACACACACTCCTCACCGCGCTGGGAATACACACACACACAACGCACGGGGACTTCAGCCTGGACCCTCACACACACTCCGCTGCCGACACAGATGGCCCGAGAGATGGCCCGAGAGATGGCCAGAGAGATGGCCCGAGAGATGGCCAGAGAGATGGCCAGAGAGATGGCCAGAGAGATGGCCCGAGAGATGGCCCGAGAGATGGCCCGAGAGATGGCCAGAGAGATGGCCCGAGAGATGGCACGAGAGATGGCCAGAGAGATGGCCCGAGAGATGGCCCGAGAGATGGACAGAGAGATGGCCCGAGAGATGGCCCGAGAGATGGCCAGAGAGATGGACAGGGTGTGGACGCCCCCACCAGAGAGGGGCCCAGACTGGGGCAAGGGACAGCGATGTCCTCCCCTCTCCTCCCTCATCCACTGGCTCTACCAGAACACTGAATCCCAGAGGACTGTTCTCCTGTACTAAAGGGGGGGGGGGGTTCTCTGTCCTCTCTGGGCCACACAACAGTCCTATACACACAGTTACCATTGCAGCCAGATGTGTGTGTCTCTCTGCCTGTGTGTCTCTCTGCCTGCGTGTCTGTCTCTCTGTCTGCATGTCTGTCTCTCTGCCTGTGTGTCTGTCTCTCTGCCTGTGTGTCTGTCTCTCTGCCTGTGTGTGTGTCTCTCTGCCTGTCTGTGTGTCTCTCTGCCTGTCTGTGTGTCTCTCTGCCTGCCTGTCTGTGTGTTTCTCTGTCTGCCTGTGTGTCTCTCTGCCTGTCTGTCTGTGTGTTTCTATGTCTGCCTGTCTGTCTCTCTGCCTGTCTGTGTGTCTCTCTGCCTGTCTGTGTGTCTCTCTGCCTGTGTGTCTGTCTCTCTGCCTGTGTGTCTGTCTCTCTGCCTGTGTGTCTGTCTCTCTGCCTGTGTGTCTGTCTCTCTGCCTGTGTGTCTCTCTGCCTGTGTGTCTCTCTGCCTGTGTCTCTCTGCCTGTCTGTCTCTCTGCCTGCGTGTCTCTCTGCCTGCGTGTCTCTCTGCCTGTGTGTCTCTCTGCCTGTGTGTCTCTCTGCCTGTGTCAGTGAGTGCTGAGAAGTGTTTATTGCACAGTCTTTGCCATAGGAAACATCTTGTACACTATATATGCAAAACCAAAATAAAGGTCTTCCGAGGGGCGCAGCGGTCTGTCACTTTTATAGTCCCTGGTTCGAATCCCGGCTGTATCACGTCCGGTCGCGATTGGGAGTCCCATAGAGCTCAACGATTGGCCCAGGTCCGGGTTCGGCCGGCGGTCGGCCGTCATTTGTAAATGAATTTGAGTTTGTTCTTCACCGACTTGCCTGAAGTTAAATAAAGATTAAAATAAATAAAAAGATTCACAACAAACCAAAATACTGTCATATCTGCTGTAATGACAAGTACAGTCCAGACAAAGCCCTGGACTCCATCCCCCATGATGCCCTGCTCCACACTGACGGGAGAGAGAGAGAGACCCTTCCCCCTAATGGTTGAGGGTCATACTATCTGAGGGGAGAGAGAGACCCTTCCCCCTAATGGTTGAGGGTCATACTATCTGAGGGAGAGAGAGACCCTTCCCCCTAATGGTTGAGGGTCATACTATCTGAGGGGAGAGAGAGAGACCCTTCCCCCTAATGGTTGAGGGTCATACTATCTGAGGGAGAG
Organism: Oncorhynchus keta; assembly: GCF_023373465.1. Classification (NCBI taxonomy): domain Eukaryota; kingdom Metazoa; phylum Chordata; class Actinopteri; order Salmoniformes; family Salmonidae; genus Oncorhynchus; species Oncorhynchus keta. Next base: position 72,521 of record NW_026290827.1, read on the forward strand.
AGAGACCCTTCCCCCTAATGGTTGAGGGTCATACTATCTGAGGGGGAGAGAGAGACCCTTCCCCCTAATGGTTGAGGGTCATACTATCTGAGGGGAGAGAGAGATACCCTTCCCCAAAACGAGGGTCATGCTATCTGAGGGGAGAGAGAGACCCTTCCCTCTAATGGTTGAGGGTCATACTATCTGAGGGGAGAGAGAGACCCTTCCCCCTAATGGTTGAGGGTCATACTATCTGAGGGGGGAGAGAGAGACCCTTCCCCCTAATGGTTGAGGGTCATACTATCTGAGGGGAGAGAGAGAGACCCTTCCCCCTAATGGTTGAGGGTCATACTATCTGAGGGGAGAGAGAGACCCTTCCCCCTAATGAGGGTCATACTATCTGAGACCCTTCCCCTAATGGTTGAGGGTCATACTATCTGAGGGGGAGAGAGAGACCCTTCCCCTAATGGTTGAGGGTCATACTATCTGAGGAGAGAGAGAGACCCTTCCCCCTAATGGTTGAGGGTCATACTATCTGAGGGAGAGAGAGAGACCCTTCCCTAATGGTTGAGGGTCATACTATCTGAAGAGAGAGAGAGACCCTTCCCCCTAATGGTTGAGGGTCATACTATCTGAGGAGAGAGAGAGACCCTTCCCCTAATGGTTGAGGGTCATACTATCTGAGGAGAGAGAGAGACCCTTCCCCCTAATGGTTGAGGGTCATACTATCTGAGGAGAGAGAGAGACCCTTCCCCCTAATGGTTGAGGGTCATACTATCTGAGGAGAGAGAGACCCTTCCCCCTAATGGTTGAGGGTCATACTATCTGAGGAGAGAGAGAGACCCTTCCCCTAATGGTTGAGGGTCATACTATCTGAGGAGAGAGAGAGAGACCCTTCCCCTAATGGTTGAGGGTCATACTATCTGAGGGAGAGAGAGACCCTTCCCCCTAATGGTTGAGGGTCATACTATCTGAGGAGAGAGAGAGACCCTTCCCCCTAATGGTTGAGGGTCATACTATCTGAGGGAGAGAGAGACCCTTCCCCCTAATGGTTGAGGGTCATACTATCTGAGGGGAGAGAGAGACCCTTCCCCCTAATGGTTGAGGGTCATACTATCTGAGAGGAGAGAGAGACCCTTCCCCCTAATGGTTGAGGGTCATACTATCTGAGGAGAGAGAGACCCTTCCCCCTAATGGTTGAGGGTCATACTATCTGAGGAGAGAGAGAGAGACCCTTCCCCCTAATGGTTGAGGGTCATACTATCTGAAGAGAGAGAGACCCTTCCCCCTAATGGTTGAGGGTCATACTATCTGAAGAGAGAGAGACCCTTCCCCCTAATGGTTGAGGGTCATACTATCTGAGGGGAGAGAGAGAGACCCTTCCCCCTAATGAGGGTTATACTATCTGAGGGGAGAGAGAGACCCTTCCCCCTAATGGTTGAGGGTTAGGTCATACTATCTGAGGGGAGAGAGAGACCCTTCCCCCTAATGGTTGAGGGTCATACTATCTGAGGGGAGAGAGAGACCCTTCCCCCTAATGGTTGAGGGTCATACTATCTGAGGAGAGAGAGAGACCCTTCCCCCTAATGGTTGAGGGTCATACTATCTGAGGGAGAGAGAGACCCTTCCCCCTAATGGTTGAGGGTCATACTATCTGAGGAGAGAGAGAGAGACCCTTCCCCCTAATGGTTGAGGGTCATACTATCTGAGGGGAGAGAGAGAGACCCTTCCCCCTAATGGTTGAGGGTCATACTATCTGAGGAGGAGAGAGAGACCCTTCCCCCTAATGGTTGAGGGTCATACTATCTGAGGGAGAGAGAGACCCTTCCCCCTAATGGTTGAGGGTCATACTATCTGAGGGAGAGAGAGACCCTTCCCCCTAATGGTTGAGGGTCATACTATCTGAGGGGAGAGAGAGAGACCCTTCCCCCTAATGGTTGAGGGTCATACTATCTGAGGAGAGAGAGAGACCCTTCCCCCTAATGGTTGAGGGTCATACTATCTGAGGAGAGAGAGAGAGACCCTTCCCCCTAATGGTTGAGGGTCATACTATCTGAGGAGAGAGAGAGACCCTTCCCCCTAATGGTTGAGGGTCATACTATCTGAGGGAGAGAGAGACCCTTCCCCCTAATGGTTGAGGGTCATACTATCTGAGGAGAGAGAGACCCTTCCCCCTAATGATTGAGGGTCATACTATCTGAGGGGAGAGAGAGACCCTTCCCCCTAATGGTTGAGGGTCATACTATCTGAGGAGAGAGAGACCCTTCCCCCTAATGGTTGAGGGTCATACTATCTGAGGGGAGAGAGAGACCCTTCCCCCTAATGGTTGAGGGTCATACTATCTGAGGGGAGAGAGAGACCCTTCCCCCTAATGGTTGAGGGTCATACTATCTGAGGAGAGAGAGACCCTTCCCCCTAATGGTTGAGGGTCATACTATCTGAGAGGAGAGAGAGACCCTTCCCCCTAATGGTTGAGGGTCATACTATCTGAGGGGGGAGAGAGAGACCCTTCCCCCTAATGGTTGAGGGTCATACTATCTGAGGGGAGAGAGAGACCCTTCCCCCTAATGGTTGAGGGTCATACTATCTGAGGGGAGAGAGAGACCCTTCCCCTAATGGTTGAGGGTCATACTATCTGAGAGAGAGACCCTTCCCCTAATATCTGAGGGTCATACTATCTGAGGAGAGAGAGACCCTTCCCCCTAATGGTTGAGGGTCATACTATCTGAGGGGAGAGAGAGACCCTTCCCCTAATGGTTGAGGGTCATACTATCTGAGGAGAGAGAGAGACCCTTCCCCCTAATGGTTGAGGGTCATACTATCTGAGGGGGAGAGAGAGACCCTTCCCCCATAATGAGAGAGACCCTTCCCCTAATGTTGAGGGTCATACTATCTGAGGGGAGAGAGAGACCCTTCCCCTAATGGTTGAGGGTCATACTATCTGAGGGGAGAGAGAGACCCTTCCCCCTAATGGTTGAGGGTCATACTATCTGAGGGGAGAGAGAGACCCTTCCCCCTAATGGTTGAGGGTCATACTATCTGAGGGGAGAGAGAGAGACCCTTCCCCCTAATGGTTGAGGGTCATACTATCTGAGGGGAGAGAGAGACCCTTCCCCCTAATGGTTGAGGGTCATACTATCTGAGGGGAGAGAGAGAGACCCTTCCCCCTAATGGTTGAGGGTCATACTATCTGAGGGGAGAGAGAGACCCTTCCCCCTAATGGTTGAGGGTCATACTATCTGAGGGAGAGAGAGACCCTTCCCCCTAATAATTGAGGGTCATACTATCTTAGGAGGGAGAGAGAGACCCTTCCCCCTAATGGTTGAGGGTCATACTATCTGAGGGAGAGAGAGAGACCCTTCCCCCTAATGGTTGAGGGTCATACTATCTGAGGAGAGAGAGAGACCCTTCCCCCTAATGGTTGAGGGTCATACTATCTGAGGGGAGAGAGAGAGACCCTTCCCCTAATGGTTGAGGGTCATACTATCTGAGGAGGAGAGAGAGACCCTTCCCCTAATGGTTGAGGGTCATACTATCTGAGGGAGAGAGAGAGACCCTTCCCCTAATGGTTGAGGTCATACTATCTGAGGGAGAGAGAGACCCTTCCCCCTAATGGTTGAGGGTCATACTATCTGAGGGGAGAGAGAGACCCTTCCCCCTAATGGTTGAGGGTCATACTATCTGAGAGGAGAGAGAGACCCTTCCCCCTAATGGTTGAGGGTCATACTATCTGAGAGGGGAGAGAGAGACCCTTCCCCTAATGGTTGAGGGTCATACTATCTGAGGGGAGAGAGAGAGACCCCTCCCCCTAATGGTTGAGGGTCATACTATCTGAGGAGAGAGAGACCCTTCCCCCTAATGGTTGAGGGTCATACTATCTGAGGGAGAGAGAGAGACCCTTCCCCCTAATGGTTGAGGGTCATACTATCTGAGGAGAGAGAGACCCTTCCCCTAATGGTTGAGGGTCATACTATCTGAGGGGAGAGAGAGACCCTTCCCCTAATGGTTGAGGGTCATACTATCTGAGGAGAGAGAGACCCTTCCCCTAATGGTTGAGGGTCATACTATCTGAGGAGAGAGAGAGAGACCCTTCCCCTAATGGTTGAGGGTCATACTATCTGAGGGAGAGAGAGAGACCCTTCCCCTAATGGTTGAGGGTCATACTATCTGAGGAGAGAGAGAGACCCTTCCCCTAATGGTTGAGGGTCATACTATCTGAGGGGAGAGAGAGACCCTTCCCCTAATGGTTGAGGGTCATACTATCTGAGGGAGAGAGAGACCCTTCCCCTAATGGTTGAGGGTCATACTATCTGAGAGAGAGAGAGACCCTTCCCCCTAATGGTTGAGGGTCATACTATCTGAGGGGAGAGACCCTTCCCCTAATGGTTGAGGGAGACCCTTCCCCTAATGGTTGAGGGTCATACTATCTGAGGGGGAGAGAGAGACCCTTCCCCCTAATGGTTGAGGGTTAGGTCATACTATCTGAGAGGAGAGAGAGAGACCCTTCCCCCTAATGGTTGAGGGTTAGGTCATACTATCTGAGGGAGAGAGAGAGACCCTTCCCCCTAATGGTTGAGGGTCATACTATCTGAGGGGAGAGAGAGAGACCCTTCCCCCTAATGGTTGAGGGTCATACTATCTGAGGAGGAGAGAGAGACCCTTCCCCCTAATGGTTGAGGGTCATACTATCTGAGGAGAGAGAGAGACCCTTCCCCCTAATGGTTGAGGGTCATACTATCTGAGGGGAGAGAGAGAGACCCTTCCCCCTAATGGTTGAGGGTCATACTATCTGAGGGGAGAGAGAGAGACCCTTCCCCCTAATGGTTGAGGGTCATACTATCTGAGGGAGAGAGAGAGACCCTTCCCCCTAATGGTTGAGGGTCATACTATCTGACCCTTCCCCTAATGGTTGAGGGTCATACTATCTGAGAGAGAGACCCTTCCCCTAATGGTTGAGGGTCATACTATCTGAGGGAGAGAGAGAGACCCTTCCCCTAATGGTTGAGGGTCATACTATCTGAGGAGAGAGAGACCCTTCCCCCTAATGGTTGAGGGTCATACTATCTGAGGGGAGAGAGAGACCCTTCCCCCTAATGGTTGAGGGTCATACTATCTGAGGAGAGAGAGACCCTTCCCCCTAATGGTTGAGGGTCATACTATCTGAGGAGAGAGAGAGACCCTTCCCCCTAATGGTTGAGGGTCATACTATCTGAGGGAGAGAGAGACCCTTCCCCCTAATGGTTGAGGGTCATACTATCTGAGAGAGAGAGACCCTTCCCCCTAATGGTTGAGGGTCATACTATCTGAGGGGAGAGAGAGAGACCCTTCCCCCTAATGGTTGAGGGTCATACTATCTGAGGGGAGAGAGAGACCCTTCCCCCTAATGGTTGAGGGTCATACTATCTGAGGGAGAGAGAGACCCTTCCCCCTAATGGTTGAGGGTCATACTATCTGAGGAGAGAGAGAGACCCTTCCCCCTAATGGTTGAGGGTCATACTATCTGAGGGAGAGAGAGACCCTTCCCCCTAATGGTTGAGGGTCATACTATCTGAGGGGAGAGAGAGACCCTTCCCCTAATGGTTGAGGGTCATACTATCTGAGGGAGAGAGAGACCCTTCCCCTAATGGTTGAGGGTCATACTATCTGAGGACCCTTCCCCCTAATGGTTGAGGGATCTGAGGGAGAGAGACCCTTCCCCTAATGGTTGAGGGTCATACTATCTGAGGAGAGAGAGACCCTTCCCCTAATGGTTGAGGGTCATACTATCTGAGGAGAGAGAGAGACCCTTCCCCTAATGGTTGAGGGTCATACTATCTGAGGGGAGAGAGAGACCCTTCCCCTAATGGTTGAGGGTCATACTATCTGAGGGAGAGAGAGACCCTTCCCCCTAATGGTTGAGGGTCATACTATCTGAGGGGGAGAGAGAGACCCTTCCCCCTAATGGTTGAGGGTCATACTATCTGAGGGGAGAGAGACCCTTCCCCTAATGGTTGAGGGTCATACTATCTGAGGAGAGAGAGACCCTTCTAATGGTTGAGGGTCATACTATCTGAGGAGAGAGAGACCCTTCCCCCTAATGGTTGAGGGTCATACTATCTGAGGGTCATACTATCTGAGGGAGAGAGAGACCCTTCCCCTAATGATTGAGGGTCATACTATCTGAGGGGAGAGAGAGACCCTTCCCCCTAATGGTTGAGGGTCATACTATCTGAGGGGAGAGAGAGACCCTTCCCCCTAATGGTTGAGGGTCATACTATCTGAGGGGGAGAGAGAGACCCTTCCCCCTAATGGTTGAGGGTCATACTATCTGAGGGGGAGAGAGAGACCCTTCCCCCTAATGGTTGAGGGTCATACTATCTGAGGGGAGAGAGAGACCCTTCCCCCTAATGGTTGAGGGTCATACTATCTGAGGGGAGAGAGAGACCCTTCCCCCTAATGGTTGAGGGTCATACTATCTGAGGGGGAGAGAGAGAGACCCTTCCCCCTAATGGTTGAGGGTCATACTATCTGAGGGGAGAGAGAGACCCTTCCCCCTAATGGTTGAGGGTCATACTATCTGAGGGAGAGAGAGACCCTTCCCCCTAATGGTTGAGGGTCATACTATCTGAGGAGAGAGAGAGAGACCCTTCCCCCTAATGGTTGAGGGTCATACTATCTGAGGGGAGAGAGAGACCCTTCCCCCTAATGGTTGAGGGTCATACTATCTGAGGAGAGAGAGACCCTTCCCCCTAATGGTTGAGGGTCATACTATCTGAGAGAGAGAGACCCTTCCCCCTAATGGTTGAGGGTCATACTATCTGAGGAGAGAGAGAGACCCTTCCCCCTAATGGTTGAGGGTCATACTATCTGAGGAGAGAGAGAGACCCTTCCCCCTAATGATTGATACTATCTGCTATGCATCACATGTATTGTCCAGGAACAGACTGTGAGAGAACCAACATGTACGATTCCTCTGATGTGTGTGTGTGTGTGTGTGTGTGTGTGTGTGTGTGTGTGTGTGTGTGTGTGTGTGTGTGTGTGTGTGTGTGTGTGTGTGTGTGTGTGTGTGTGTGTGTGTGTGTGTGTTGTCCTGTGTGTGTGTTGTCCTGTGTTTGTGTTGTCCTGTGTGTGTGTGTGTGTGTGTGTGTGTGTGTGTGTGTGTGTGTGTGTGTGTGTGTGTGTGTGTGTGTGTGTTGTGATATCTCACAGCCTTTAGTTCCCCTGATTACACAATCTCCTGGTTGACACTGTAAAGCTGTTGCCATGACTCCTGACTGTCCTTTCCATGTGATGTTTATCTTTTAATTGATTGTTGTTGTCATTACTCTGTTGTTGTTGTTGTTGTTGTTGTTGTTATTGTCATTACTCTGTTGTTGTTGTTGTTGTTGTTGTTGTTGTTGTGTCATTACTCTGTTGTTGTTGTTGTCATTACTCTGTTGTTGTTGTTGTCATTACTCTGTTGTTGTTGTTGTTGTTGTTGTCATTACTCTGTTGTTGTTGTTGTTGTTATTGTCATTACTCTGTTGTTGTTGTTGTTGTTATTGTCATTACTCTGTTGTTGTTGTTGTTGTTATTGTCATTACTCTGTTGTTGTTGTTGTTGTTATTGTCATTACTCTGTTGTTGTTGTTGTTGTTATTGTCATTACTCTGTTGTTGTTGTTGTTGTTGTTGTCATTACTCTGTTGTTGTTGTTGTTGTTGTTGTCATTACTCTGTTGTTGTTGTTGTTGTTGTTGTCATTACTCTGTTGTTGTTGTTGTTGTTGTTGTTGTTGTCATTACTCTGTTGTTGTTGTTGTTGTTGTCATTACTCTGTTGTTGTTGTTGTTGTTGTCATTACTCTGTTGTTGTTGTTGTTGTCATTACTCTGTTGTTGTTGTTGTTGTTGTCATTACTCTGTTGTTGTTGTTGTTGTTATTGTCATTACTCTGTTGTTGTTGTTGTTGTTGTTGTCATTACTCTGTTGTTGTTGTTGTTGTTGTCAGTACTATGTTGTTGTTGTTGTTGTTGTCATTACTCTGTTGTTGTTGTTGTTGTTGTTGTTGTCATTACTCTGTTGTTGTTGTTGTTGTTGTCATTACTCTGTTGTTGTTGTTGTTGTTGTTGTTGTTGTTGTTGTTGTTGTTGTCATTACTCTGTTGTTGTTGTTGTTGTTGTCATTACTCTGTTGTTGTTGTTGTTGTCATTACTCTGTTGTTGTTGTTGTTGTCATTACTCTGTTGTTGTTGTTGTTGTCATTACTCTGTTGTTGTCATTACTCTGTTGTTGTCATTACTCTGTTGTTGTTGTTGTTGTTGTTGTCATTACTCTGTTGTTGTCATTACTTTGTTGTTGTCATTACTCTGTTGTTGTCATTACTCTGTTGTTGTCATTACTCTGTTGTTGTCATTACTCTGTTGTTGTTGTTGTTGTTGTTGTTGTTGTCATTACTCTGTTGTTGTTGTTGTTGTCATTACTCTGTTGTTGTTGTTGTTGTTGTCATTACTCTGTTGTTGTTGTTGTTGTTGTCATTACTCTGTTGTTGTTGTTGTTGGGTGACTGAGTGGGTGACTGAGTGGGTGGTTGAGTGGGTGACTGAGTGGGTGACTGAGTGGGTGGTTGAGTGGGTGACTGAGTGAGTGACTGAGTGGGTGACTGAGTGAGTGACTGAGTGAGTGACTGAGTGAGTGACTGAGTGGGTGACTGAGTGGGTGATTGAGTGGGTGATTGAGTGGGTGACTGAGTGGGTGATTGAGTGGGTGATTGAGTGGGTGACTGAGTGGGTGATTGAGTGGGTGATTTGAGTGGGTGACTGAGTGGGTGATTGAGTGGGTGACTGAGTGGGTGATTGAGTGGGTGATTGAGTGGGTGACTGAGTGGGTGATTGAGTGGGTGATTGAGTGGGTGACTGAGTGGGTGATTGAGTGGGTGATTTGAGTGGGTGACTGAGTGGGTGATTGAGTGGGTGATTGAGTGGGTGACTGAGTGGGTGATTGAGTGGGTGATTTGAGTGGGTGACTGAGTGGGTGATTGAGTGGGTGATTGAGTGGGTGACTGAGTGGGTGATTGAGTGGGTGATTTGAGTGGGTGACTGAGTGGGTGATTGAGTGGGTGACTGAGTGGGTGACTGAGTGGGTGATTGAGTGGGTGATTGAGTGGGTGATTGAGTGGGTGACTGAGTGGGTGATTGAGTGGGTGACTGAGTGGGTGATTGAGTGGGTGATTTGAGTGGGTGACTGAGTGGGTGATTGAGTGGGTGACTGAGTGGGTGACTGAGTGGGTGATTGAGTGGGTGATTGAGTGGGTGACTGAGTGGGTGATTGAGTGGGTGATTGAGTGGGTGACTGAGTGGGTGATTGAGTGGGTGGGTGACTTAGTGGGTGGGTGATTGAGTGGGTGACTGAGTGAGTGACTGAGTGGGTGATTGAGTGGGTGACTGAGTGGGTGACTGAGTGGGTGATTGAGTGGGTGGTTGAGTGGGTGATTGAGTGGGTGACTGAGTGGGTGACTGAGTGAGTGACTGAGTGGGTGACTGAGTGAGTGACTGAGTGGGTGACTGAGTGGGTGATTGAGTGGGTGATTGAGTGGGTGACTGAGTGGGTGATTGAGTGGGTGATTGAGTGGGTGACTGAGTGGGTGATTGAGTGGGTGGGTGACTTAGTGGGTGGGTGATTGAGTGGGTGATTGAGTGGGTGACTGAGTGGGTGACTGAGTGGGTGATTGAGTGGGTGATTGAGTGGGTGACTGAGTGGGTGATTGAGTGGGTGATTGAGTGGGTGACTGAGTGGGTGATTGAGTGGGTGATTGAGTGGGTGACTGAGTGGGTGATTGAGTGGGTGATTGAGTGGGTGACTGAGTGGGTGATTGAGTGGGTGATTTAGTGGGTGACTGAGTGGGTGATTGAGTGGGTGACTGAGTGGGTGATTGAGTGGGTGACTGAGTGGGTGACTGAGTGGGTGATTGAGTGGGTGACTGAGTGGGTGATTGAGTGGGTGGCTGAGTGGGTGGTTGAGTGGGTGACTGAGTGGGTGATTGAGTGGGTGG
>NW_026290827.1:87500-102500 GCF_023373465.1 Oncorhynchus keta
AGAGGTAGGGAACGCTGGGTTAAAGACTCCAGGACAGAGGTAGGGAACGCTGGGTTAAAGACTCCAGGACAGAGGTAGGGAACGCTGGGTTAAAGACTCCAGGACAGAGGTAGGGAACGCTGGGTTAAAGACTCCAGGACAGAGGTAGGGAACGCTGGGTTAAAGACTCCAGGACAGAGGTAGGGAACGCTGGGTTAAAGACTCAGGACAGAGGTAGGGACGCAGGACAGAGGTAGGGAACGCTGGGTTAAAGACTCCAGGACAGAGGTAGGGAACGCTGGGTTAAAGACTCCAGGACAGAGGTAGGGAACGCTGGGTTAAAGACTCCAGGACAGAGGTAGGGAACGCTGGGTTAAAGACTCCAGGACAGAGGTAGGGAACGCTGGGTTAAAGACTCCAGGACAGAGCTGGGTTAAAGTCCAGGACAGAGGGAACGCTGGGTTAAAGACTCCAGGACAGAGGTAGGGAACGCTGGGTTAAAGACTCCAGGACAGAGGTAGGGAACGCTGGGTTAAAGACTCCAGGACAGAGGTAGGGAACGCTGGGTTAAAGACTCCAGGACAGAGGTAGGGAACGCTGGGTTAAAGACTCCAGGACAGAGGTAGGGAACGCTGGGTTAAAGACTCCAGGACAGAGGTAGGGAACGCTGGGTTAAAGACTCCAGGACAGAGGTAGGGAACGCTGGGTTAAAGACTCCAGGACAGAGGTAGGGAACGCTGGGTTAAAGACTCCAGGACAGAGGTAGGGAACGCTGGGTTAAAGACTCCAGGACAGAGGTAGGGACGCTGGGTTAAAGACTCCAGGACAGAGGTTAAAGTTAAAGACTCCAGGACAGAGGTAGGGAACGCTGGGTTAAAGACTCCAGGACAGAGGTAGGGAACGCTGGGTTAAAGACTCCAGGACAGAGGTAGGGAACGCTGGGTTAAAGACTCCAGGACAGAGGTAGGGAACGCTGGGTTAAAGACTCCAGGACAGAGGTAGGGAACGCTGGGTTAAAGACTCCAGGACAGAGGTAGGAACGCTGGGTTAAAGACTCCAGGACAGAGGTAGGGAACGCTGGGTTAAAGACTCCAGGACAGAGGTAGGGAACGCTGGGTTAAAGACTCCAGGACAGAGGTAGGGAACGCTGGGTTAAAGACTCCAGGACAGAGGTAGGGAACGCTGGGTTAAAGACTCCAGGACAGAGGTAGGGGCTGGGTTAAAGACTCCAGGACAGAGGTAGGGAACGCTGGGTTAAAGACTCCAGGACAGAGGTAGGGAACGCTGGGTTAAAGACTCCAGGACAGAGGTAGGGAACGCTGGGTTAAAGACTCCAGGACAGAGGTAGGGAACGCTGGGTTAAAGACTCCAGGACAGAGGTAGGGAACGCTGGGTTAAAGACTCCAGGACAGAGGTAGGGAACTGGGTTATTAAAGACTGGGTTATTAAAGACTCCAGGACAGAGGTAGGGAACGCTGGGTTAAAGACTCCAGGACAGAGGTAGGGAACGCTGGGTTAAAGACTCCAGGACAGAGGTAGGGAACGCTGGGTTAAAGACTCCAGGACAGAGGTAGGGAACTCTGGGTTAAAGACTCCAGGACAGAGGTAGGGAACGCTGGGTTAAAGACTCCAGGACAGAGGTAGGGAACGCTGGGTTAAAGACTCCAGGACAGAGGTAGGGAACGCTGGGTTAAAGACTCCAGGACAGAGGTAGGGAACGCTGGGTTAAAGACTCCAGGACAGAGGTAGGGAACGCTGGGTTAAAGACTCCAGGACAGAGGTAGGGAACGCTGGGTTAAAGACTCCAGGACAGAGGTAGGGAACGCTGGGTTAAAGACTCCAGGACAGAGGTAGGGAACGCTGGGTTAAAGACTCCAGGACAGAGGTAGGGAACGCTGGGTTAAAGACTCCAGGACAGAGGTAGGGAACGCTGGGTTAAAGACTCCAGGACAGAGGTAGGGAACGCTGGGTTAAAGACTCCAGGACAGAGGTAGGGAACGCTGGGTTAAAGACTCCAGGACAGAGGTAGGGAACGCTGGGTTAAAGACTCCAGGACAGAGGTAGGGAACGCTGGGTTAAAGACTCCAGGACAGAGGTAGGGAATGCTGGGTTAAAGACTCCAGGACAGAGGTAGGGAACACTGGGTTAAAGACTCCAGGACAGAGGTAGGGATTAAAGCTGGGTTAAAGACTCCAGGACAGAGGTAGGGAACGCTGGGTTAAAGACTCCAGGACAGAGGTAGGGAACGCTGGGTTAAAGACTCCAGGACAGAGGTAGGGAACGCTGGGTTAAAGACTCCAGGACAGAGGTAGGGAACGCTGGGTTAAAGACTCCAGGACAGAGGTAGGGAACGCTGGGTTAAAGACTCCAGGACAGAGGTAGGGAACGCTGGGTTAAAGACTCCAGGACAGAGGTAGGGAACGCTGGGTTAAAGACTCCAGGACAGAGGTAGGGAACTGGGTTAAAGACTCAGGACAGGGTTAAAGACTCCAGGACAGAGGGGAACACGCTGGGTTAAAGACTCCAGGACAGAGGTAGGGAACGCTGGGTTAAAGACTCCAGGACAGAGGTAGGGAACGCTGGGTTAAAGACTCCAGGACAGAGGTAGGGAACGCTGGGTTAAAGACTCCAGGACAGAGGTAGGGAACGCTGGGTTAAAGACTCCAGGACAGAGGTAGGGAACAGGCTGGGTTAAAGACTCCAGGACAGAGGTAGGGAACGTTAAAGACTGGGTTAAAGACTCCAGGACAGAGGTAGGGAACGCTGGGTTAAAGACTCCAGGACAGAGGTAGGGAACGCTGGGTTAAAGACTCCAGGACAGAGGTAGGGAACGCTGGGTTAAAGACTCCAGGACAGAGGTAGGGAACGCTGGGTTAAAGACTCCAGGACAGAGGTAGGGAACGCTGGGTTAAAGACTCCAGGACAGAGGTAGGGAACGCTGGGTTAAAGACTCCAGGACAGAGGTAGGGAACGCTGGGTTAAAGACTCCAGGACAGAGGTAGGGAACGCTGGGTTAAAGACTCCAGGACAGAGGTAGGGAACGCTGGGTTAAAGACTCCAGGACAGAGGTAGGGAACGCTGGGTTAAAGACTCCAGGACAGAGGTAGGGAACGCTGGGTTAAAGACTCCAGGACAGAGGTAGGGAACGCTGGGTTAAAGACTCCAGGACAGAGGTAGGGAACGCTGGGTTAAAGACTCCAGGACAGAGGTAGGGAACGCTGGGTTAAAGACTCCAGGACAGAGGTAGGGAACTGGGTTAAAGACTCCAGGACAGAGGTAGGGGAACGCTGGGTTAAAGACTCCAGGACAGAGGTAGGGAACGCTGGGTTAAAGACTCCAGGACAGAGGTAGGGAACGCTGGGTTAAAGACTCCAGGACAGAGGTAGGGAACGCTGGGTTAAAGACTCCAGGACAGAGGTAGGGAACGCTGGGTTAAAGACTCCAGGACAGAGGTAGGGAACGCTGGGTTAAAGACTCCAGGACAGAGGTAGGGAACGCTGGGTTAAAGACTCCAGGACAGAGGTAGGGAACGCTGGGTTAAAGACTCCAGGACAGAGGTAGGGAACGCTGGGTTAAAGACTCCAGGACAGAGGTAGGGAACGCTGGGTTAAAGACTCCAGGACAGAGGTAGGGAACGCTGGGTTAAAGACTCCAGGACAGAGGTAGGGAACGCTGGGTTAAAGACTCCAGGACAGAGGTAGGGAACGCTGGGTTAAAGACTCCAGGACAGAGGTAGGGAACGCTGGGTCTGGGTTATTAAAGACTCCAGGACAGAGGTAGGGAACGCTGGGTTAAAGACTCCAGGACAGAGGTAGGGAACGCTGGGTTAAAGACTCCAGGACAGAGGTAGGGAACGCTGGGTTAAAGACTCCAGGACAGAGGTAGGGAACGCTGGGTTAAAGACTCCAGGACAGAGGTAGGGAACGCTGGGTTAAAGACTCCAGGACAGAGGTAGGGAACGCTGGGTTAAAGACTCCAGGACAGAGGTAGGGACGCTGGGTTAAAGACTCCACGCTGGGTTAAAGACTCCAGGACAGAGGTAGGGAACGCTGGGTTAAAGACTCCAGGACAGAGGTAGGGAACGCTGGGTTAAAGACTCCAGGACAGAGGTAGGGAACGCTGGGTTAAAGACTCCAGGACAGAGGTAGGGAACGCTGGGTTAAAGACTCCAGGACAGAGGTAGGGAACGCTGGGTTAAAGACTCCAGGACAAAGACTCCAGGACAGAGGTAGGGAACGCTGGGTTAAAGACTCCAGGACAGAGGTAGGTTAAAGAACGCTGGGTTAAAGACTCCAGGACAGAGGTAGGGAACGCTGGGTTAAAGACTCCAGGACAGAGGTAGGGAACGCTGGGTTAAAGACTCCAGGACAGAGGTAGGGAACGCTGGGTTAAAGACTCCAGGACAGAGGTAGGGAACGCTGGGTTAAAGACTCCAGGACAGAGGTAGGGACGCTGGGTTAAAGACTCCAGGACAGAGGTAGGGAACGCTGGGTTAAAGACTCCAGGACAGAGGTAAAGACTCCAGGACAGAGGTGGAACACTGGGTTAAAGACTCCAGGACAGAGGTAGGGAACTCTGGGTTAAAGACTCCAGGACAGAGGTAGGGAACGCTGGGTTATTAAAGACTCCAGGACAGAGGTAGGGAACGCTGGGTTAAAGACTCCAGGACAGAGGTAGGGAACACTGGGTTAAAGACTCCAGGACAGAGGTAGGGAACGCTGGGTTAAAGACTCCAGGACAGAGGTAGGGAACGCTGGGTTAAAGACTCCAGGACAGAGGTAGGGAACGCTGGGTTAAAGACTCCAGGACAGAGGTAGGGAACGCTGGGTTAAAGACTCCAGGACAGAGGTAGGGAACGCTGGGTTAAAGACTCCAGGACAGAGGTAGGGAACGCTGGGTTAAAGACTCCAGGACAGAGGTTAAAGACTCCAGGACAGAGGTAGGGAACGCTGGGTTAAAGACTCCAGGACAGAGGTAGGGAACTCTGGGTTAAAGACTCCAGGACAGAGGTAGGGAACACTGGGTTAAAGACTCCAGGACAGAGGTAGGGAACGCTGGGTTAAAGACTCCAGGACAGAGGTAGGGAACTCCAGGACTAGGGAACGCTGGGTTAAAGACTCCAGGACAGAGGTAGGGAACGCTGGGTTAAAGACTCCAGGACAGAGGTAGGGAACGCTGGGTTAAAGACTCCAGGACAGAGGTAGGGAACGCTGGGTTAAAGACTCCAGGACAGAGGTAGGGAACGCTGGGTTATTAAAGACTCCAGGACAGAGGTAGGTTAAAGAGGACGCTGGGTTAAAGACTCCAGGACAGAGGTAGGGAACGCTGGGTTAAAGACTCCAGGACAGAGTTAAAGACTCCAGGACAGAGGGGAACGCTGGGTTAAAGACTCCAGGACAGAGGTAGGGAACGCTGGGTTAAAGACTCCAGGACAGAGGTAGGGAACACTGGGTTAAAGACTCCAGGACAGAGGTAGGGAACGCTGGGTTAAAGACTCCAGGACAGAGGTAGGGAACACTGGGTTAAAGACTCCAGGACAGAGGTAGGGAACAGGACTGGGTTAAAGACTCCAGGACAGAGGTAGGGAACGCTGGGTTAAAGACTCCAGGACAGAGGTAGGGAACGCTGGGTTAAAGACTCCAGGACAGAGGTAGGGAACGCTGGGTTAAAGACTCCAGGACAGAGGTAGGGAACGCTGGGTTAAAGACTCCAGGACAGAGGTAGGGAACGCTGGGTTAAAGACTCCAGGACAGAGGTAGGGAACGCTGGGTTAAAGACTCCAGGACAGAGGTAGGGAACGCTGGGTTAAAGACTCCAGGACAGAGGTAGGGAACGCTGGGTTAAAGACTCCAGGACAGAGGTAGGGAACGCTGGGTTAAAGACTCCAGGACAGAGGTAGGGAACGCTGGGTTAAAGACTCCAGGACAGAGGTAGGGAACGCTGGGTTAAAGACTCCAGGACAGAGGTAGGGAACGCTGGGTTAAAGACTCCAGGACAGAAAGACGCTGGGTTAAAGACCAGGACAGAGGTAGGGAACGCTGGGTTAAAGACTCCAGGACAGAGGTAGGGAACGCTGGGTTAAAGACTCCAGGACAGAGGTAGGGAACGCTGGGTTAAAGACTCCAGGACAGAGGTAGGGAACGCTGGGTTAAAGACTCCAGGACAGAGGTAGGGAACGCTGGGTTAAAGACTCCAGGACAGAGGTAGGGAACGCTGGGTTAAAGACTCCAGGACAGAGGTAGGGAACGCTGGGTTAAAGACTCCAGGACAGAGGTAGGGAACTCTGGGTTAAAGACTCCAGGACAGAGGTAGGGAACGCTGGGTTAAAGACTCCAGGACAGAGGTAGGGAACGCTGGGTTAAAGACTCCAGGACAGAGGTAGGGAACACTGGGTTAAAGACTTACGCTGGGTTAAAGACTCCAGGACAGAGGTAGGGAACGCTGGGTTAAAGACTCCAGGACAGAGGTAGGGAACGCTGGGTTAAAGACTCCAGGACAGAGGTAGGGAACGCTGGGTTAAAGACTCCAGGACAGAGGTAGGGAACGCTGGGTTAAAGACTCCAGGACAGAGGTAGGGAACGCTGGGTTAAAGACTCCAGGACAGAGGTAGGGAACGCTGGGTTAAAGACTCCAGGACAGAGGTAGGGAACTCTGGGTTAAAGACTCCAGGACAGAGGTAGGGAACACTGGGTTAAAGACTCCAGGACAGAGGTAGGGAACGCTGGGTTAAAGACTCCAGGACAGAGGTAGGGAACACTGGGTTAAAGACTCCAGGACAGAGGTAGGGAACGCTGGGTTAAAGACTCCAGGACAGAGGTAGGGAACGCTGGGTTAAAGACTCCAGGACAGAGGTAGGGAACGCTGGGTTAAAGACTCCAGGACAGAGGTAGGGAACGCTGGGTTAAAGACTCCAGGACAGAGGTAGGGAACTCTGGGTTAAAGACTCCAGGACAGAGGTAGGGAACGCTGGGTTAAAGACTCCAGGACAGAGGTAGGGAACGCTGGGTTAAAGACTCCAGGACAGAGGTAGGGAACGCTGGGTTAAAGACTCCAGGACAGAGGTAGGGAACGCTGGGTTAAAGACTCCAGGACAGACGCTGGGTTAAAGACTCCAGGACAGAGGAACGCTGGGTTAAAGACTCCAGGACAGAGGTAGGGAACGCTGGGTTAAAGACTCCAGGACAGAGGTAGGGAACGCTGGGTTAAAGACTCCAGGACAGAGGTAGCTGGGTTAAAGACTCCAGGACAGAGGTAGGGAACGCTGGGTTAAAGACTCCAGGACAGAGGTAGGGAACGCTGGGTTAAAGACTCCAGGACAGAGGTAGGGAGGACGCTGGGTTAAAGACTCCAGGACAGAGGTAGGGAACGCTGGGTTAAAGACTCCAGGACAGAGGTAGGGAACTCTGGGTTAAAGACTCCAGGACAGAGGTAGGGAACGCTGGGTTTAAAGACTCCAGGACAGAGGTAGGGAACGCTGGGTTAAAGACTCCAGGACAGAGGTAGGGAACGCTGGGTTAAAGACTCCAGGACAGAGGTAGGGAACGCTGGGTTAAAGACTCCAGGACAGAGGTAGGGAACGCTGGGTTAAAGACTCCAGGACAGAGGTAGGGAACGCTGGGTTAAAGACTCCAGGACAGAGGTAGGGAACGCTGGGTTAAAGACTCCAGGACAGAGGTAGGGAACGCTGGGTTAAAGACTCCAGGACAGAGGTAGGGAACGCTGGGTTAAAGACTCCAGGACAGAGGTAGGGAACGCTGGGTTATTAAAGACTCCAGGACAGAGGTAGGGAACGCTGGGTTAAAGACTCCAGGACAGAGGTAGGGAACTCTGGGTTAAAGACTCCAGGACAGAGGTAGGGAACGCTGGGTTAAAGACTCCAGGACAGAGGTAGGGAACGCTGGGTTAAAGACTCCAGGACAGAGGTAGGGAACGCTGGGTTAAAGACTCCAGGACAGAGGTAGGGAACGCTGGGTTAAAGACTCCAGGACAGAGGTAGGGAGGACAGAGGTAGCTCTGGGTTAAAGACTCCAGGACAGAGGTAGGGAACGCTGGGTTAAAGACTCCAGGACAGAGGTAGGGAACGCTGGGTTAAAGACTCCAGGACAGAGGTAGGGAACGCTGGGTTAAAGACTCCAGGACAGAGGTAGGGAACGCTGGGTTAAAGACTCCAGGACAGAGGTAGGGAACGCTGGGTTAAAGACTCCAGGACAGAGGTAGGGAACGCTGGGTTAAAGACTCCAGGGTTAAAGACTAAAGACTCCAGGACAGAGGTAGGGAACGCTGGGTTAAAGACTCCAGGACAGAGGTAGGGAACGCTGGGTTAAAGACTCCAGGACAGAGGTAGGGAACTCTGGGTTAAAGACTCCAGGACAGAGGTAGGGAACGCTGGGTTAAAGACTCCAGGACAGAGGTAGGGAACGCTGGGTTAAAGACTCCAGGACAGAGGTAGGGAACGCTGGGTTAAAGACTCCAGGACAGAGGTAGGGAACACTGGGTTAAAGACTCCAGGACAGAGGTAGGGAACACTGGGTTAAAGACTCCAGGACAGAGGTAGGGAACGCTGGGTTAAAGACTCCAGGACAGAGGTAGGGAACGCTGGGTTAAAGACTCCAGGACAGAGGTAGGGAACGCTGGGTTAAAGACTCCAGGACAGAGGTAGGGAACACTGGGTTAAAGAGGACAGAGGTAGGGAACTGGGTTAAAGACTCCAGGACAGAGGTAGGGAACACTGGGTTATTAAAGACTCCAGGACAGAGGTAGGGAACAGGCTGGGTTAAAGACTCCAGGACAGAGGTAGGGAACGCTGGGTTAAAGACTCCAGGACAGAGGTAGGGAACACTGGGTTAAAGACTCCAGGACAGAGGTAGGGAACGCTGGGTTAAAGACTCCAGGACAGAGGTAGGGAACTCTGGGTTAAAGACTCCAGGACAGAGGTTGGGTTAAAGACTCCAGGACAGAGGTAGGGAACGCTGGGTTAAAGACTCCAGGACAGAGGTAGGGAACGCTGGGTTAAAGACTCCAGGACAGAGGTAGGGAACGCTGGGTTAAAGACTCCAGGACAGAGGTAGGGAACGCTGGGTTAAAGACTCCAGGACAGAGGTAGGGAACGCTGGGTTAAAGACTCCAGGACAGAGGTAGGGAACGCTGGGTTAAAGACTCCAGGACAGAGGTAGGGAACGCTGGGTTAAAGACTCCAGGACAGAGGTAGGGAACGCTGGGTTAAAGACTCCAGGACAGAGGTAGGGAACGCTGGGTTAAAGACTCCAGGACAGAGGTAGGGAACGCTGGGTTAAAGACTCCAGGACAGAGGTAGGGAACGCTGGGTTAAAGACTCCAGGACAGAGGTAGGGAACGCTGGGTTAAAGACTCCAGGACAGAGGTAGGGAACGCTGGGTTAAAGACTCCAGGACAGAGGTAGGGAACGCTGGGTTAAAGACTCCAGGACAGAGGTAGGGAACGCTGGGTTAAAGACTCCAGGACAGAGGTAGGGAACACTGGGTTAAAGACTCCAGGACAGAGGTAGGGAACGCTGGGTTAAAGACTCCAGGACAGAGGTAGGGAACGCTGGGTTAAAGACTCCAGGACAGAGGTAGGGAACGCTGGGTTAAAGACTCCAGGACAGAGGTAGGGAACGCTGGGTTAAAGACTCCAGGACAGAGGTAGGGAACGCTGGGTTAAAGACTCCAGGACAGAGGTAGGGAACGCTGGGTTAAAGACTCCAGGACAGAGGTAGGGAACGCTGGGTTAAAGACTCCAGGACAGAGGTAGGGAACGCTGGGTTAAAGACTCCAGGACAGAGGTAGGGAACACTGGGTTAAAGACTCCAGGACAGAGGTAGGGAACGCTGGGTTAAAGACTCCAGGACAGAGGTAGGGAACGCTGGGTTAAAGACTCCAGGACAGAGGTAGGGAACGCTGGGTTAAAGACTCCAGGACAGAGGTAGGGAACGCTGGGTTAAAGACTCCAGGACAGAGGTAGGGAACGCTGGGTTAAAGACTCCAGGACAGAGGTAGGGAACAGAGGTAGGGCTGGGTTAAAGACTCCAGGACAGAGGTAGGGAACGCTGGGTTAAAGACTCCAGGACAGAGGTAGGGAACGCTGGGTTAAAGACTCCAGGACAGAGGTAGGGAACTCTGGGTTAAAGACTCCAGGACAGAGGTAGGGAACGCTGGGTTAAAGACTCCAGGACAGAGGTAGGGAACGCTGGGTTAAAGACTCCAGGACAGAGGTAGGGAACGCTGGGTTAAAGACTCCAGGACAGAGGTAGGGAAACGCTGGGTATTAAAGACTCCAGGACAGAGGTAGGGAACGCTGGGTTAAAAGACTCCAGGACAGAGGTAGGGAACGCTGGGTTAAAGACTCCAGGACAGAGGTAGGGAACGCTGGGTTAAAGACTCCAGGACAGAGGTAGGGAACGCTGGGTTAAAGACTCCAGGACAGAGGTAGGGAACGCTGGGTTAAAGACTCCAGGACAGAGGTAGGGAACGCTGGGTTAAAGACTCCAGGACAGAGGTAGGGAACGCTGGGTTAAAGACTGGGTTAAAGACTCCAGGACAGAGGTAGGGAACGCTGGGTTAAAGACTCCAGGACAGAGGTAGGGAACGCTGGGTTAAAGACTCCAGGACAGAGGTAGGGAACGCTGGGTTAAAGACTCCAGGACAGAGGTAGGGAACGCTGGGTTAAAGACTCCAGGACAGAGGTAGGGAACGCTGGGTTAAAGACTCCAGGACAGAGGTAGGGAACGCTGGGTTAAAGACTCCAGGACAGAGGTAGGGAACGCTGGGTTAAAGACTCCAGGACAGAGGTAGGGAACGCTGGGTTAAAGACTCCAGGACAGAGGTAGGGAACGCTGGGTTAAAGACTCCAGGACAGAGGTAGGGAACGCTGGGTTAAAGACTCCAGGACAGAGGTAGGGAACGCTGGGTTATTAAGACTCCAGGACAGAGGTAGGGAACGCTGGGTTATTAAAGACTCCAGGACAGAGGTAGGGACTGGGTTAAAGACTCTGGGTTAAAGACTCCAGGACAGAGGTAGGGAACGCTGGGTTAAAGACTCCAGGACAGAGGTAGGGAACACTGGGTTATTAAAGACTCCAGGACAGAGGTAGGGAACGCTGGGTTAAAGACTCCAGGACAGAGGTAGGGAACACTGGGTTAAAGACTCCAGGACAGAGGTAGGGAACGCTGGGTTAAAGACTCCAGGACAGAGGTAGGGAACGCTGGGTTAAAGACTCCAGGACAGAGGTAGGGAACGCTGGGTTAAAGACTCCAGGACAGAGGTAGGGAACGCTGGGTTAAAGACTCCAGGACAGAGGTAGGGAACGCTGGGTTAAAGACTCCAGGACAGAGGTAGGGAACTCTGGGTTATTAAAGACTCCAGGACAGAGGTAGGGAACGCTGGGTTAAAGACTCCAGGACAGAGGTAGGGAACGCTGGGTTAAAGACTCCAGGACAGAGGTAGGGAACGCTGGGTTAAAGACTCCAGGACAGAGGTAGGGAACGCTGGGTTAAAGACTCCAGGACAGAGGTAGGGAACGCTGGGTTAAAGACTCCAGGACAGAGGTAGGGAACGCTGGGTTAAAGACTCCAGGACAGAGGTAGGGAACGCTGGGTTATTAAAGACTCCAGGACAGAGGTAGGGAACACTGGGTTATTAAAGACTTCAGCACAGAGGTAGGGAACTCTGGGTTATTAAAGACTCCAGGACAGAGGTAGGGAACGCTGGGTTAAAGACTCCAGGACAGAGGTAGGGAACGCTGGGTTAAAGACTCCAGGACAGAGGTAGGGACCTCTGGGTTAAAGACTCCAGGACAGAGGTAGGGAACGCTGGGTTAAAGACTCCAGGACAGAGGTAGGGAACACTGGGTTATTAAAGACTCCAGGACAGAGGTAGGGAACGCTGGGTTATTAAAGACTCCAGGACAGAGGTAGGGAACGCTGGGTTAAAGACTGCAGGACAGAGGTAGGGAACGCTGGGTTAAAGACTCCAGGACAGAGGTAGGGAACACTGGGTTAAAGACTCCAGGACAGAGGTAGGGAACGCTGGGTTATTAAAGACTCCAGGACAGAGGTAGGGAACACTGGGTTATTAAAGACTTCAGGACAGAGGTAGGGAACTCTGGGTTATTAAAGACTCCAGGACAGAGGTAGGGAACGCTGGGTTAAAGACTCCAGGACAGAGGTAGGGAACGCTGGGTTAAAGACTCCAGGACAGAGGTAGGGAACGCTGGGTTATTAAAGACTCCAGGACAGAGGTAGGGAACTCTGGGTTATTAAAGACTCCAGGACAGAGGTAGGGAACACTGGGTTAAAGACTCCAGGACAGAGGTAGGGAACACTGGGTTAAAGACTCCAGGACAGAGGTAGGGAACGCTGGGTTAAAGACTCCAGGACAGAGGTAGGGAACGCTGGGTTATTAAAGACTCCAGGACAGAGGTAGGGAACGCTGGGTTAAAGACTCCAGGACAGAGGTAGGGAACACTGGGTTAAAGACTCCAGGACAGAGGTAGGGAACTCTGGGTTAAAGACTCCAGGACAGAGGTAGGGAACGCTGGGTTAAAGACTCCAGGACAGAGGTAGGGAACGCTGGGTTAAAGACTCCAGGACAGAGGTAGGGAACTCTGGGTTAAAGACTCCAGGACAGAGGTAGGGAACGCTGGGTTAAAGACTCCAGGACAGAGGTAGGGAACACTGGGTTAAAGACTCCAGGACAGAGGTAGGGAACACTGGGTTATTAAAGACTCCAGGACAGAGGTAGGGAACACTGGGTTAAAGACTCCAGGACAGAGGTAGGGAACGCTGGGTTAAAGACTCCAGGACAGAGGTAGGGAACGCTGGGTTAAAGACTCCAGGACAGAGGTAGGGAACACTGGGTTATTAAAGACTCCAGGACAGAGGTAGGGAACACTGGGTTAAAGACTCCAGGACAGAGGTAGGGAACACTGGGTTATTAAAGACTCCAGGACAGAGGTAGGGAACACTGGGTTAAAGACTCCAGGACAGAGGTAGGGAACACTGGGTTAAAGACTCCAGGACAGAGGTAGGGAACGCTGGGTTAATGACTCCAGGACAGAGGTAGGGAACGCTGGGTTAAAGACTCCAGGACAGAGGTAGAGAACGCTGGGTTAAAGACTCCAGGACAGAGGTAGGGAACGCTGGGTTAAAGACTCCAGGACAGAGGTAGGGAACGCTGGGTTAAAGACTCCAGGACAGAGGTAGGGAACGCTGGGTTAAAGACTCCAGGACAGAGGTAGGGAACACTGGGTTAAAGACTCCAGGACAGAGGTAGGGAACTCTGGGTTAAAGACTCCAGGACAGAGGTAGGGAACACTGGGTTAAAGACTCCAGGACAGAGGTAGGGAACGCTGGGTTAAAGACTCCAGGACAGAGGTAGGGAACGCTGGGTTAAAGACTCCAGGACAGAGGTAGGGAACGCTGGGTTAAAGACTCCAGGACAGAGGTAGGGAACTCTGGGTTATTAAAGACTCCAGGACAGAGGTAGGGAACGCTGGGTTAAAGACTCCAGGACAGAGGTAGGGAACGCTGGGTTAAAGACTCCAGGACAGAGGTAGGGAACGCTGGGTTAAAGACTCCAGGACAGAGGTAGGGAACGCTGGGTTAAAGACTCCAGGACAGAGGTAGGGAACTCTGGGTTAAAGACTCCAGGACAGAGGTAGGGAACGCTGGGTTAAAGACTCCAGGACAGAGGTAGGGAACACTGGGTTAAAGACTCCAGGACAGAGGTAGGGAACGCTGGGTTAAAGACTCCAGGACAGAGGTAGGGAACACTGGGTTAAAGACTCCAGGACAGAGGTAGGGAACGCTGGGTTAAAGACTCCAGGACAGAGGTAGGGAACACTGGGTTAAAGACTCCAGGACAGAGGTAGGGAACGCTGGGTTAAAGACTCCAGGACAGAGGTAGGGAACGCTGGGTTAAAGACTCCAGGACAGAGGTAGGGAACACTGGGTTAAAGACTCCAGGATAGAGGTAGGGAACGCTGGGTTAAAGACTCCAGGACAGAGGTAGGGAACGCTGGGTTATTAAAGACTCCAGGACAGAGGTAGGGAACGCTGGGTTAAAGACTCCAGGACAGAGGTAGGGAACGCTGGGTTAAAGACTCCAGGACAGAGGTAGGGTACTCTGGGTTATTAAAGACTCCAGGACAGAGGTAGGGAACGCTGGGTTAAAGACTCCAGGACAGAGGTAGGGAACACTGGGTTAAAGACTCCAGGACAGAGGTAGGGAACACTGGGTTAAAGACTCCAGGACAGAGGTAGGGAACTCTGGGTTAAAGACTCCAGGACAGAGGTAGGGAACACTGGGTTAAAGACTCCAGGACAGAGGTAGGGAACTCTGGGTTAAAGACTCCAGGACAGAGGTAGGGAACGCTGGGTTAAAGACTCCAGGACAGAGGTAGGGAACGCTGGGTTAAAGACTCCAGGACAGAGGTAGGGAACTCTGGGTTATTAAAGACTCCAGGACAGAGGTAGGGAACGCTGGGTTAAAGACTCCAGGACAGAGGTAGGGAACGCTGGGTTAAAGACTCCAGGACAGAGGTAGGGAACGCTGGGTTAAAGACTCCAGGACAGAGGTAGGGAACACTGGGTTAAAGACTCCAGGACAGAGGTAGGGAACACTGGGTTAAAGACTCCAGGACAGAGGTAGGGAACACTGGGTTAAAGACTCCATGACAGAGGTAGGGAACGCTGGGTTAATGACTCCAGGACAGAGGTAGGGAACTCTGGGTTAATGACTCCAGGACAGAGGTAGGGAACACTGGGTTAAAGACTCCAGGACAGAGGTAGGGAACGCTGGGTTAATGACTCCAGGACAGAGGTAGGGAACTCTGGGTTAATGACTCCAGGACAGAGGTAGGGAACTCTGGGTTAAAGACTCCAGGACAGAGGTAGGGAACGCTGGGTTAAAGACTCCAGGACAGAGGTAGGGAACGCTGGGTTAAAGACTCCAGGACAGAGGTAGGGAACGCTGGGTTAAAGACTCCAGGACAGAGGTAGGGAACGC